>NW_026262637.1:31436552-31698720 GCF_021869535.1 Mytilus californianus
TGTGGAAGAAAAGGATCGAAGTAAACGTACAGATAGATATAAAAAAGGGCAACCTGATCCAAAACTTGATGCTGCATTTGTAAAAGCATAATGGACAATCATTCATATGGTAGAGTAATACCTGCTAAGAAGAATATACATACCAGAAGCTGTTCTTCAAAAGTTCCAAAATCAAGGAAGATATAGCTGCATTCATCTACTGCTGAAAAAGATACAGACAAAATTAACGGTCCTTTTAAGGACCACCAAAATCTTTAAAAAGGAGTCTAAAATTGTTGTACATTCAGTTAAAATTGTTTATATAAGCTATAGCCCTACCCCTTATATATCTTCAAAAAAAATCCAGGCCCAAATCTTTAAAATTGGAGAGCCCCTGGCAAAATTTTCTGAGTTTACAAAATATTCTGTCGTTATTTATGTGATGCGGCTCTTCAGTAATGTGAGCCGCATTCCCACACAAACTTTTATGACACATAAAATGGCATAAAGTGTTTTATTTAATTTTTAAAACTTATCAAAAACTAATTAAAAACCATAAAACTGAATCTATGGGCTTTTTTCTTTTTCCAGGTCCCAGAAATAGGATACTGGAAAGAAATAAGCCCATATTTTCCATCTTTTGTTGTCCCCTGATCCCATATAAGACATTTGTTATTTCTTGCCAGGTGGCTCTTTTCTAATATTCTTTGCTGATATTTTTCGAAAAATCCCTCCATTTTAACTTACAAGTGTATGAATACATAATACCATCAAAATGACCTTACTGTAACCCCTTTTGAAACTTTAAATTGAAAAACAAACTTTTTAAAAATTTCATAAATTTAAATTTCAATTTAATTTAAAAAGTTTAATTCAAATTTTAAAAATAATTACACCATTGTTTTCCTTATTGAATTTTGAAGTTGCTGGCCAAATTTCATCTATGTAACTCCACAAATAAGCTTACAATTGCAGATTGAAGTGTTCAAAATATGCCCTCTGACAGGAACGGGGACCCAGTTATTTCCCCCATTGAAACGCATTGAAAATCATAGTAAATAAATGGGGTGCTGTCCAATAAATAATTTTGATAGCCACCTTGGGACTTCTGTTTCACGTTAGGCATTTGTTTCGAAGTTTCTAAGTGCAATCTCAGTGCCTCATGACCGGCATTCCGTTGCACAATTTTGTTTTGATTGACAACAGGGTAGGTCGGTCTACTTCCGGGGAAGAATAAAGGCTAGAATTTAGGCAATTTACTCTATGTACCGACGCCAGATTACATTTAAATCAATCAAAATTTTTACAGAAATTCAAGCTAGAAAGCCTACCCATTCAAATAAATCTACATTCAGTTACAGAACTTGTGTAATAATAAAACTACACCATTTTAAATAAAAGTTATATTTTTTTTTTAAGAACTACATTCGTGGGTACCGGACTGGTTGCCGTAACTGGGATCCTATTCCTGACAGGAACGGGGACCCAGTTATTTCCCCCATTGAAACGCATTGAAAATCATAGTAAATAAATGGGGTGCTGTCCAATAAATAATTTTGATAGCCACCTTGGGACTTCTGTTTCACGTTAGGCATTTGTTTCGAAGTTTCTAAGTGCAATCTCAGTGCCTCATGACCGGCATTCCGTTGCACAATTTTGTTTTGATTGACAACAGGGTAGGTCGGTCTACTTCCGGGGAAGAATAAAGGCTAGAATTTAGGCAATTTACTCTATGTACCGACGCCAGATTACATTTAAATCAATCAAAATTTTTACAGAAATTCAAGCTAGAAAGCCTACCCATTCAAATAAATCTACATTCAGTTACAGAACTTGTGTAATAATAAAACTACACCATTTTAAATAAAAGTTATATTTTTTTTTTAAGAACTACATTCGTGGGTACCGGACTGGTTGCCGTAACTGGGATCCTATTCCTGTCAGACTTTAATTTTTTTTCCAGACTTTAAACTGCACTTTTAAAATAAAGATATACATCTCAGTAGTTATTGTGCAAAGTTTCAATAGATTTGATCCAACAGTTACAGAGTTATTGATCCTTATCTATGACATCTCAAATACCAGAAAATTGATCGGATAAAATCATAAATTCATGAAGAAAATATGCTTAAAATCAGCAAAACTTTTTTATTTTAAAAGATATTTACATTCTGTAAATTGCACATGGTAGATAAAATCATTTTTGATATGGAAATCTAGTTAAAAAAGAAATTCTGCTGAAAAAAAATTAATTATAATTATTTTTTTAATTAAAAAAAAAATCTTATAAGAATTACATATGCAAAGAAGCATACCCCATAACAAGGGTATAAATCATGAGACTAGTCTTCAAACAGTCAGCTAAGTTCATTTAATATACAATGGAAAAGGCTAGATGCAGAGAAGTTCTCACTTGTAGCTAAAACCAGTCAAGACGGCACCTCCTACAGTTTAACAAATGTCGAGGGAAATCCTGGATCTGCCTGAATGCTTAATGCTACTGTGCGTTGTTATACTTGTGACTGCTCTAAATGTCCCACTAGTTCATACGTGTGTGGTGGTGGACACTCAAACTGTTGGTGGCTCATAGGAGATCCATGTACTTGGGTCCAAACAAGTTAACCAACCTGAATATGGATAACAAAGACAAGTTAATAATGCAGGAACTTTTAAAAAATGAAACTTAGCGAAGAAGCAATAATGAAAATGAAATATAATCATAACACTCAAAAAGGTGAATCTGTTAACAGAGCACTAAGTGTTTCCTTACCAAAGAATATGAACTTTTCTAGAAATTTGAAGGGAGGGAGGGAGGGCATCATCAATAATTCACACTTTGAATAATGGTACAGCTTATTCCTTGTGACAAAAAGCAGAATGTATTGGTTTTAAAATCTCAAAAGGTTCATTAAAACACTTCGACCAGATGTAAAGGGAGTGTGAACGGAACAAAGTAAACCAAAATACTCCAGAAAGGAAAAAGAAAAATTTACAACGCACCGGACAGAAGACTAAGGTTCATGTGGAAGAAAAGGATCGAAGTAAACGTACAGATAGATATAAAAAAGGGCAACCTGATCCAAAACTTGATGCTGCATTTGTAAAAGCATAATGGACAATCATTCATATGGTAGAGTAATACCTGCTAAGAAGAATATACATACCAGAAGCTGTTCTTCAAAAGTTCCAAAATCAAGGAAGATATAGCTGCATTCATCTACTGCTGAAAAAGATACAGACAAAATTAACGGTCCTTTTAAGGACCACCAAAATCTTTAAAAAGGAGTCTAAAATTGTTGTACATTCAGTTAAAATTGTTTATATAAGCTATAGCCCTACCCCTTATATATCTTCAAAAAAAATCCAGGCCCAAATCTTTAAAATTGGAGAGCCCCTGGCAAAATTTTCTGAGTTTACAAAATATTCTGTCGTTATTTATGTGATGCGGCTCTTCAGTAATGTGAGCCGCATTCCCACACAAACTTTTATGACACATAAAATGGCATAAAGTGTTTTATTTAATTTTTAAAACTTATCAAAAACTAATTAAAAACCATAAAACTGAATCTATGGGCTTTTTTCTTTTTCCAGGTCCCAGAAATAGGATACTGGAAAGAAATAAGCCCATATTTTCCATCTTTTGTTGTCCCCTGATCCCATATAAGACATTTGTTATTTCTTGCCAGGTGGCTCTTTTCTAATATTCTTTGCTGATATTTTTCGAAAAATCCCTCCATTTTAACTTACAAGTGTATGAATACATAATACCATCAAAATGACCTTACTGTAACCCCTTTTGAAACTTTAAATTGAAAAACAAACTTTTTAAAAATTTCATAAATTTAAATTTCAATTTAATTTAAAAAGTTTAATTCAAATTTTAAAAATAATTACACCATTGTTTTCCTTATTGAATTTTGAAGTTGCTGGCCAAATTTCATCTATGTAACTCCACAAATAAGCTTACAATTGCAGATTGAAGTGTTCAAAATATGCCCTCTGACAGGAACGGGGACCCAGTTATTTCCCCCATTGAAACGCATTGAAAATCATAGTAAATAAATGGGGTGCTGTCCAATAAATAATTTTGATAGCCACCTTGGGACTTCTGTTTCACGTTAGGCATTTGTTTCGAAGTTTCTAAGTGCAATCTCAGTGCCTCATGACCGGCATTCCGTTGCACAATTTTGTTTTGATTGACAACAGGGTAGGTCGGTCTACTTCCGGGGAAGAATAAAGGCTAGAATTTAGGCAATTTACTCTATGTACCGACGCCAGATTACATTTAAATCAATCAAAATTTTTACAGAAATTCAAGCTAGAAAGCCTACCCATTCAAATAAATCTACATTCAGTTACAGAACTTGTGTAATAATAAAACTACACCATTTTAAATAAAAGTTATATTTTTTTTTTAAGAACTACATTCGTGGGTACCGGACTGGTTGCCGTAACTGGGATCCTATTCCTGACAGGAACGGGGACCCAGTTATTTCCCCCATTGAAACGCATTGAAAATCATAGTAAATAAATGGGGTGCTGTCCAATAAATAATTTTGATAGCCACCTTGGGACTTCTGTTTCACGTTAGGCATTTGTTTCGAAGTTTCTAAGTGCAATCTCAGTGCCTCATGACCGGCATTCCGTTGCACAATTTTGTTTTGATTGACAACAGGGTAGGTCGGTCTACTTCCGGGGAAGAATAAAGGCTAGAATTTAGGCAATTTACTCTATGTACCGACGCCAGATTACATTTAAATCAATCAAAATTTTTACAGAAATTCAAGCTAGAAAGCCTACCCATTCAAATAAATCTACATTCAGTTACAGAACTTGTGTAATAATAAAACTACACCATTTTAAATAAAAGTTATATTTTTTTTTTAAGAACTACATTCGTGGGTACCGGACTGGTTGCCGTAACTGGGATCCTATTCCTGTCAGACTTTAATTTTTTTTCCAGACTTTAAACTGCACTTTTAAAATAAAGATATACATCTCAGTAGTTATTGTGCAAAGTTTCAATAGATTTGATCCAACAGTTACAGAGTTATTGATCCTTATCTATGACATCTCAAATACCAGAAAATTGATCGGATAAAATCATAAATTCATGAAGAAAATATGCTTAAAATCAGCAAAACTTTTTTATTTTAAAAGATATTTACATTCTGTAAATTGCACATGGTAGATAAAATCATTTTTGATATGGAAATCTAGTTAAAAAAGAAATTCTGCTGAAAAAAAAATAATTATAATTATTTTTTTAATTAAAAAAAAAATCTTATAAGAATTACATATGCAAAGAAGCATACCCCATCACAAGGGTATAAATCATGAGACTAGTCTTCAAACAGTCAGCTAAGTTCATTTAATATACAATGGAAAAGGCTAGATGCAGAGAAGTTCTCACTTGTAGCTAAAACCAGTCAAGACGGCACCTCCTACAGTTTAACAAATGTCGAGGGAAATCCTGGATCTGCCTGAATGCTTAATGCTACTGTGCGTTGTTATACTTGTGACTGCTCTAAATGTCCCACTAGTTCATACGTGTGTGGTGGTGGACACTCAAACTGTTGGTGGCTCATAGGAGATCCATGTACTTGGGTCCAAACAAGTTAACCAACCTGAATATGGATAACAAAGACAAGTTAATAATGCAGGAACTTTTAAAAAATGAAACTTAGCGAAGAAGCAATAATGAAAATGAAATATAATCATAACACTCAAAAAGGTGAATCTGTTAACAGAGCACTAAGTGTTTCCTTACCAAAGAATATGAACTTTTCTAGAAATTTGAAGGGAGGGAGGGAGGGCATCATCAATAATTCACACTTTGAATAATGGTACAGCTTATTCCTTGTGACAAAAAGCAGAATGTATTGGTTTTAAAATCTCAAAAGGTTCATTAAAACACTTCGACCAGATGTAAAGGGAGTGTGAACGGAACAAAGTAAACCAAAATACTCCAGAAAGGAAAAAGAAAAATTTACAACGCACCGGACAGAAGACTAAGGTTCATGTGGAAGAAAAGGATCGAAGTAAACGTACAGATAGATATAAAAAAGGGCAACCTGATCCAAAACTTGATGCTGCATTTGTAAAAGCATAATGGACAATCATTCATATGGTAGAGTAATACCTGCTAAGAAGAATATACATACCAGAAGCTGTTCTTCAAAAGTTCCAAAATCAAGGAAGATATAGCTGCATTCATCTACTGCTGAAAAAGATACAGACAAAATTAACGGTCCTTTTAAGGACCACCAAAATCTTTAAAAAGGAGTCTAAAATTGTTGTACATTCAGTTAAAATTGTTTATATAAGCTATAGCCCTACCCCTTATATATCTTCAAAAAAAATCCAGGCCCAAATCTTTAAAATTGGAGAGCCCCTGGCAAAATTTTCTGAGTTTACAAAATATTCTGTCGTTATTTATGTGATGCGGCTCTTCAGTAATGTGAGCCGCATTCCCACACAAACTTTTATGACACATAAAATGGCATAAAGTGTTTTATTTAATTTTTAAAACTTATCAAAAACTAATTAAAAACCATTAAACTGAATCTATGGGCTTTTTTCTTTTTCCAGGTCCCAGAAATAGGATACTGGAAAGAAATAAGCCCATATTTTCCATCTTTTGTTGTCCCCTGATCCCATATAAGACATTTGTTATTTCTTGCCAGGTGGCTCTTTTCTAATATTCTTTGCTGATATTTTTCGAAAAATCCCTCCATTTTAACTTACAAGTGTATGAATACATAATACCATCAAAATGACCTTACTGTAACCCCTTTTGAAACTTTAAATTGAAAAACAAACTTTTTAAAAATTTCATAAATTTAAATTTCAATTTAATTTAAAAAGTTTAATTCAAATTTTAAAAATAATTACACCATTGTTTTCCTTATTGAATTTTGAAGTTGCTGGCCAAATTTCATCTATGTAACTCCACAAATAAGCTTACAATTGCAGATTGAAGTGTTCAAAATATGCCCTCTGACAGGAACGGGGACCCAGTTATTTCCCCCATTGAAACGCATTGAAAATCATAGTAAATAAATGGGGTGCTGTCCAATAAATAATTTTGATAGCCACCTTGGGACTTCTGTTTCACGTTAGGCATTTGTTTCGAAGTTTCTAAGTGCAATCTCAGTGCCTCATGACCGGCATTCCGTTGCACAATTTTGTTTTGATTGACAACAGGGTAGGTCGGTCTACTTCCGGGGAAGAATAAAGGCTAGAATTTAGGCAATTTACTCTATGTACCGACGCCAGATTACATTTAAATCAATCAAAATTTTTACAGAAATTCAAGCTAGAAAGCCTACCCATTCAAATAAATCTACATTCAGTTACAGAACTTGTGTAATAATAAAACTACACCATTTTAAATAAAAGTTATATTTTTTTTTTAAGAACTACATTCGTGGGTACCGGACTGGTTGCCGTAACTGGGATCCTATTCCTGACAGGAACGGGGACCCAGTTATTTCCCCCATTGAAACGCATTGAAAATCATAGTAAATAAATGGGGTGCTGTCCAATAAATAATTTTGATAGCCACCTTGGGACTTCTGTTTCACGTTAGGCATTTGTTTCGAAGTTTCTAAGTGCAATCTCAGTGCCTCATGACCGGCATTCCGTTGCACAATTTTGTTTTGATTGACAACAGGGTAGGTCGGTCTACTTCCGGGGAAGAATAAAGGCTAGAATTTAGGCAATTTACTCTATGTACCGACGCCAGATTACATTTAAATCAATCAAAATTTTTACAGAAATTCAAGCTAGAAAGCCTACCCATTCAAATAAATCTACATTCAGTTACAGAACTTGTGTAATAATAAAACTACACCATTTTAAATAAAAGTTATATTTTTTTTTTAAGAACTACATTCGTGGGTACCGGACTGGTTGCCGTAACTGGGATCCTATTCCTGTCAGACTTTAATTTTTTTTCCAGACTTTAAACTGCACTTTTAAAATAAAGATATACATCTCAGTAGTTATTGTGCAAAGTTTCAATAGATTTGATCCAACAGTTACAGAGTTATTGATCCTTATCTATGACATCTCAAATACCAGAAAATTGATCGGATAAAATCATAAATTCATGAAGAAAATATGCTTAAAATCAGCAAAACTTTTTTATTTTAAAAGATATTTACATTCTGTAAATTGCACATGGTAGATAAAATCATTTTTGATATGGAAATCTAGTTAAAAAAGAAATTCTGCTGAAAAAAAAATAATTATAATTATTTTTTTAATTAAAAAAAAAATCTTATAAGAATTACATATGCAAAGAAGCATACCCCATCACAAGGGTATAAATCATGAGACTAGTCTTCAAACAGTCAGCTAAGTTCATTTAATATACAATGGAAAAGGCTAGATGCAGAGAAGTTCTCACTTGTAGCTAAAACCAGTCAAGACGGCACCTCCTACAGTTTAACAAATGTCGAGGGAAATCCTGGATCTGCCTGAATGCTTAATGCTACTGTGCGTTGTTATACTTGTGACTGCTCTAAATGTCCCACTAGTTCATACGTGTGTGGTGGTGGACACTCAAACTGTTGGTGGCTCATAGGAGATCCATGTACTTGGGTCCAAACAAGTTAACCAACCTGAATATGGATAACAAAGACAAGTTAATAATGCAGGAACTTTTAAAAAATGAAACTTAGCGAAGAAGCAATAATGAAAATGAAATATAATCATAACACTCAAAAAGGTGAATCTGTTAACAGAGCACTAAGTGTTTCCTTACCAAAGAATATGAACTTTTCTAGAAATTTGAAGGGAGGGAGGGAGGGCATCATCAATAATTCACACTTTGAATAATGGTACAGCTTATTCCTTGTGACAAAAAGCAGAATGTATTGGTTTTAAAATCTCAAAAGGTTCATTAAAACACTTCGACCAGATGTAAAGGGAGTGTGAACGGAACAAAGTAAACCAAAATACTCCAGAAAGGAAAAAGAAAAATTTACAACGCACCGGACAGAAGACTAAGGTTCATGTGGAAGAAAAGGATCGAAGTAAACGTACAGATAGATATAAAAAAGGGCAACCTGATCCAAAACTTGATGCTGCATTTGTAAAAGCATAATGGACAATCATTCATATGGTAGAGTAATACCTGCTAAGAAGAATATACATACCAGAAGCTGTTCTTCAAAAGTTCCAAAATCAAGGAAGATATAGCTGCATTCATCTACTGCTGAAAAAGATACAGACAAAATTAACGGTCCTTTTAAGGACCACCAAAATCTTTAAAAAGGAGTCTAAAATTGTTGTACATTCAGTTAAAATTGTTTATATAAGCTATAGCCCTACCCCTTATATATCTTCAAAAAAAATCCAGGCCCAAATCTTTAAAATTGGAGAGCCCCTGGCAAAATTTTCTGAGTTTACAAAATATTCTGTCGTTATTTATGTGATGCGGCTCTTCAGTAATGTGAGCCGCATTCCCACACAAACTTTTATGACACATAAAATGGCATAAAGTGTTTTATTTAATTTTTAAAACTTATCAAAAACTAATTAAAAACCATAAAACTGAATCTATGGGCTTTTTTCTTTTTCCAGGTCCCAGAAATAGGATACTGGAAAGAAATAAGCCCATATTTTCCATCTTTTGTTGTCCCCTGATCCCATATAAGACATTTGTTATTTCTTGCCAGGTGGCTCTTTTCTAATATTCTTTGCTGATATTTTTCGAAAAATCCCTCCATTTTAACTTACAAGTGTATGAATACATAATACCATCAAAATGACCTTACTGTAACCCCTTTTGAAACTTTAAATTGAAAAACAAACTTTTTAAAAATTTCATAAATTTAAATTTCAATTTAATTTAAAAAGTTTAATTCAAATTTTAAAAATAATTACACCATTGTTTTCCTTATTGAATTTTGAAGTTGCTGGCCAAATTTCATCTATGTAACTCCACAAATAAGCTTACAATTGCAGATTGAAGTGTTCAAAATATGCCCTCTGACAGGAACGGGGACCCAGTTATTTCCCCCATTGAAACGCATTGAAAATCATAGTAAATAAATGGGGTGCTGTCCAATAAATAATTTTGATAGCCACCTTGGGACTTCTGTTTCACGTTAGGCATTTGTTTCGAAGTTTCTAAGTGCAATCTCAGTGCCTCATGACCGGCATTCCGTTGCACAATTTTGTTTTGATTGACAACAGGGTAGGTCGGTCTACTTCCGGGGAAGAATAAAGGCTAGAATTTAGGCAATTTACTCTATGTACCGACGCCAGATTACATTTAAATCAATCAAAATTTTTACAGAAATTCAAGCTAGAAAGCCTACCCATTCAAATAAATCTACATTCAGTTACAGAACTTGTGTAATAATAAAACTACACCATTTTAAATAAAAGTTATATTTTTTTTTTAAGAACTACATTCGTGGGTACCGGACTGGTTGCCGTAACTGGGATCCTATTCCTGACAGGAACGGGGACCCAGTTATTTCCCCCATTGAAACGCATTGAAAATCATAGTAAATAAATGGGGTGCTGTCCAATAAATAATTTTGATAGCCACCTTGGGACTTCTGTTTCACGTTAGGCATTTGTTTCGAAGTTTCTAAGTGCAATCTCAGTGCCTCATGACCGGCATTCCGTTGCACAATTTTGTTTTGATTGACAACAGGGTAGGTCGGTCTACTTCCGGGGAAGAATAAAGGCTAGAATTTAGGCAATTTACTCTATGTACCGACGCCAGATTACATTTAAATCAATCAAAATTTTTACAGAAATTCAAGCTAGAAAGCCTACCCATTCAAATAAATCTACATTCAGTTACAGAACTTGTGTAATAATAAAACTACACCATTTTAAATAAAAGTTATATTTTTTTTTTAAGAACTACATTCGTGGGTACCGGACTGGTTGCCGTAACTGGGATCCTATTCCTGTCAGACTTTAATTTTTTTTCCAGACTTTAAACTGCACTTTTAAAATAAAGATATACATCTCAGTAGTTATTGTGCAAAGTTTCAATAGATTTGATCCAACAGTTACAGAGTTATTGATCCTTATCTATGACATCTCAAATACCAGAAAATTGATCGGATAAAATCATAAATTCATGAAGAAAATATGCTTAAAATCAGCAAAACTTTTTTATTTTAAAAGATATTTACATTCTGTAAATTGCACATGGTAGATAAAATCATTTTTGATATGGAAATCTAGTTAAAAAAGAAATTCTGCTGAAAAAAAAATAATTATAATTATTTTTTTAATTAAAAAAAAAATCTTATAAGAATTACATATGCAAAGAAGCATACCCCATCACAAGGGTATAAATCATGAGACTAGTCTTCAAACAGTCAGCTAAGTTCATTTAATATACAATGGAAAAGGCTAGATGCAGAGAAGTTCTCACTTGTAGCTAAAACCAGTCAAGACGGCACCTCCTACAGTTTAACAAATGTCGAGGGAAATCCTGGATCTGCCTGAATGCTTAATGCTACTGTGCGTTGTTATACTTGTGACTGCTCTAAATGTCCCACTAGTTCATACGTGTGTGGTGGTGGACACTCAAACTGTTGGTGGCTCATAGGAGATCCATGTACTTGGGTCCAAACAAGTTAACCAACCTGAATATGGATAACAAAGACAAGTTAATAATGCAGGAACTTTTAAAAAATGAAACTTAGCGAAGAAGCAATAATGAAAATGAAATATAATCATAACACTCAAAAAGGTGAATCTGTTAACAGAGCACTAAGTGTTTCCTTACCAAAGAATATGAACTTTTCTAGAAATTTGAAGGGAGGGAGGGAGGGCATCATCAATAATTCACACTTTGAATAATGGTACAGCTTATTCCTTGTGACAAAAAGCAGAATGTATTGGTTTTAAAATCTCAAAAGGTTCATTAAAACACTTCGACCAGATGTAAAGGGAGTGTGAACGGAACAAAGTAAACCAAAATACTCCAGAAAGGAAAAAGAAAAATTTACAACGCACCGGACAGAAGACTAAGGTTCATGTGGAAGAAAAGGATCGAAGTAAACGTACAGATAGATATAAAAAAGGGCAACCTGATCCAAAACTTGATGCTGCATTTGTAAAAGCATAATGGACAATCATTCATATGGTAGAGTAATACCTGCTAAGAAGAATATACATACCAGAAGCTGTTCTTCAAAAGTTCCAAAATCAAGGAAGATATAGCTGCATTCATCTACTGCTGAAAAAGATACAGACAAAATTAACGGTCCTTTTAAGGACCACCAAAATCTTTAAAAAGGAGTCTAAAATTGTTGTACATTCAGTTAAAATTGTTTATATAAGCTATAGCCCTACCCCTTATATATCTTCAAAAAAAATCCAGGCCCAAATCTTTAAAATTGGAGAGCCCCTGGCAAAATTTTCTGAGTTTACAAAATATTCTGTCGTTATTTATGTGATGCGGCTCTTCAGTAATGTGAGCCGCATTCCCACACAAACTTTTATGACACATAAAATGGCATAAAGTGTTTTATTTAATTTTTAAAACTTATCAAAAACTAATTAAAAACCATAAAACTGAATCTATGGGCTTTTTTCTTTTTCCAGGTCCCAGAAATAGGATACTGGAAAGAAATAAGCCCATATTTTCCATCTTTTGTTGTCCCCTGATCCCATATAAGACATTTGTTATTTCTTGCCAGGTGGCTCTTTTCTAATATTCTTTGCTGATATTTTTCGAAAAATCCCTCCATTTTAACTTACAAGTGTATGAATACATAATACCATCAAAATGACCTTACTGTAACCCCTTTTGAAACTTTAAATTGAAAAACAAACTTTTTAAAAATTTTATAAATTTAAATTTCAATTTAATTTAAAAAGTTTAATTCAAATTTTAAAAATAATTACACCATTGTTTTCCTTATTGAATTTTGAAGTTGCTGGCCAAATTTCATCTATGTAACTCCACAAATAAGCTTACAATTGCAGATTGAAGTGTTCAAAATATGCCCTCTGACAGGAACGGGGACCCAGTTATTTCCCCCATTGAAACGCATTGAAAATCATAGTAAATAAATGGGGTGCTGTCCAATAAATAATTTTGATAGCCACCTTGGGACTTCTGTTTCACGTTAGGCATTTGTTTCGAAGTTTCTAAGTGCAATCTCAGTGCCTCATGACCGGCATTCCGTTGCACAATTTTGTTTTGATTGACAACAGGGTAGGTCGGTCTACTTCCGGGGAAGAATAAAGGCTAGAATTTAGGCAATTTACTCTATGTACCGACGCCAGATTACATTTAAATCAATCAAAATTTTTACAGAAATTCAAGCTAGAAAGCCTACCCATTCAAATAAATCTACATTCAGTTACAGAACTTGTGTAATAATAAAACTACACCATTTTAAATAAAAGTTATATTTTTTTTTTAAGAACTACATTCGTGGGTACCGGACTGGTTGCCGTAACTGGGATCCTATTCCTGACAGGAACGGGGACCCAGTTATTTCCCCCATTGAAACGCATTGAAAATCATAGTAAATAAATGGGGTGCTGTCCAATAAATAATTTTGATAGCCACCTTGGGACTTCTGTTTCACGTTAGGCATTTGTTTCGAAGTTTCTAAGTGCAATCTCAGTGCCTCATGACCGGCATTCCGTTGCACAATTTTGTTTTGATTGACAACAGGGTAGGTCGGTCTACTTCCGGGGAAGAATAAAGGCTAGAATTTAGGCAATTTACTCTATGTACCGACGCCAGATTACATTTAAATCAATCAAAATTTTTACAGAAATTCAAGCTAGAAAGCCTACCCATTCAAATAAATCTACATTCAGTTACAGAACTTGTGTAATAATAAAACTACACCATTTTAAATAAAAGTTATATTTTTTTTTTAAGAACTACATTCGTGGGTACCGGACTGGTTGCCGTAACTGGGATCCTATTCCTGTCAGACTTTAATTTTTTTTCCAGACTTTAAACTGCACTTTTAAAATAAAGATATACATCTCAGTAGTTATTGTGCAAAGTTTCAATAGATTTGATCCAACAGTTACAGAGTTATTGATCCTTATCTATGACATCTCAAATACCAGAAAATTGATCGGATAAAATCATAAATTCATGAAGAAAATATGCTTAAAATCAGCAAAACTTTTTTATTTTAAAAGATATTTACATTCTGTAAATTGCACATGGTAGATAAAATCATTTTTGATATGGAAATCTAGTTAAAAAAGAAATTCTGCTGAAAAAAAAATAATTATAATTATTTTTTTAATTAAAAAAAAAATCTTATAAGAATTACATATGCAAAGAAGCATACCCCATCACAAGGGTATAAATCATGAGACTAGTCTTCAAACAGTCAGCTAAGTTCATTTAATATACAATGGAAAAGGCTAGATGCAGAGAAGTTCTCACTTGTAGCTAAAACCAGTCAAGACGGCACCTCCTACAGTTTAACAAATGTCGAGGGAAATCCTGGATCTGCCTGAATGCTTAATGCTACTGTGCGTTGTTATACTTGTGACTGCTCTAAATGTCCCACTAGTTCATACGTGTGTGGTGGTGGACACTCAAACTGTTGGTGGCTCATAGGAGATCCATGTACTTGGGTCCAAACAAGTTAACCAACCTGAATATGGATAACAAAGACAAGTTAATAATGCAGGAACTTTTAAAAAATGAAACTTAGCGAAGAAGCAATAATGAAAATGAAATATAATCATAACACTCAAAAAGGTGAATCTGTTAACAGAGCACTAAGTGTTTCCTTACCAAAGAATATGAACTTTTCTAGAAATTTGAAGGGAGGGAGGGAGGGCATCATCAATAATTCACACTTTGAATAATGGTACAGCTTATTCCTTGTGACAAAAAGCAGAATGTATTGGTTTTAAAATCTCAAAAGGTTCATTAAAACACTTCGACCAGATGTAAAGGGAGTGTGAACGGAACAAAGTAAACCAAAATACTCCAGAAAGGAAAAAGAAAAATTTACAACGCACCGGACAGAAGACTAAGGTTCATGTGGAAGAAAAGGATCGAAGTAAACGTACAGATAGATATAAAAAAGGGCAACCTGATCCAAAACTTGATGCTGCATTTGTAAAAGCATAATGGACAATCATTCATATGGTAGAGTAATACCTGCTAAGAAGAATATACATACCAGAAGCTGTTCTTCAAAAGTTCCAAAATCAAGGAAGATATAGCTGCATTCATCTACTGCTGAAAAAGATACAGACAAAATTAACGGTCCTTTTAAGGACCACCAAAATCTTTAAAAAGGAGTCTAAAATTGTTGTACATTCAGTTAAAATTGTTTATATAAGCTATAGCCCTACCCCTTATATATCTTCAAAAAAAATCCAGGCCCAAATCTTTAAAATTGGAGAGCCCCTGGCAAAATTTTCTGAGTTTACAAAATATTCTGTCGTTATTTATGTGATGCGGCTCTTCAGTAATGTGAGCCGCATTCCCACACAAACTTTTATGACACATAAAATGGCATAAAGTGTTTTATTTAATTTTTAAAACTTATCAAAAACTAATTAAAAACCATAAAACTGAATCTATGGGCTTTTTTCTTTTTCCAGGTCCCAGAAATAGGATACTGGAAAGAAATAAGCCCATATTTTCCATCTTTTGTTGTCCCCTGATCCCATATAAGACATTTGTTATTTCTTGCCAGGTGGCTCTTTTCTAATATTCTTTGCTGATATTTTTCGAAAAATCCCTCCATTTTAACTTACAAGTGTATGAATACATAATACCATCAAAATGACCTTACTGTAACCCCTTTTGAAACTTTAAATTGAAAAACAAACTTTTTAAAAATTTCATAAATTTAAATTTCAATTTAATTTAAAAAGTTTAATTCAAATTTTAAAAATAATTACACCATTGTTTTCCTTATTGAATTTTGAAGTTGCTGGCCAAATTTCATCTATGTAACTCCACAAATAAGCTTACAATTGCAGATTGAAGTGTTCAAAATATGCCCTCTGACAGGAACGGGGACCCAGTTATTTCCCCCATTGAAACGCATTGAAAATCATAGTAAATAAATGGGGTGCTGTCCAATAAATAATTTTGATAGCCACCTTGGGACTTCTGTTTCACGTTAGGCATTTGTTTCGAAGTTTCTAAGTGCAATCTCAGTGCCTCATGACCGGCATTCCGTTGCACAATTTTGTTTTGATTGACAACAGGGTAGGTCGGTCTACTTCCGGGGAAGAATAAAGGCTAGAATTTAGGCAATTTACTCTATGTACCGACGCCAGATTACATTTAAATCAATCAAAATTTTTACAGAAATTCAAGCTAGAAAGCCTACCCATTCAAATAAATCTACATTCAGTTACAGAACTTGTGTAATAATAAAACTACACCATTTTAAATAAAAGTTATATTTTTTTTTTAAGAACTACATTCGTGGGTACCGGACTGGTTGCCGTAACTGGGATCCTATTCCTGACAGGAACGGGGACCCAGTTATTTCCCCCATTGAAACGCATTGAAAATCATAGTAAATAAATGGGGTGCTGTCCAATAAATAATTTTGATAGCCACCTTGGGACTTCTGTTTCACGTTAGGCATTTGTTTCGAAGTTTCTAAGTGCAATCTCAGTGCCTCATGACCGGCATTCCGTTGCACAATTTTGTTTTGATTGACAACAGGGTAGGTCGGTCTACTTCCGGGGAAGAATAAAGGCTAGAATTTAGGCAATTTACTCTATGTACCGACGCCAGATTACATTTAAATCAATCAAAATTTTTACAGAAATTCAAGCTAGAAAGCCTACCCATTCAAATAAATCTACATTCAGTTACAGAACTTGTGTAATAATAAAACTACACCATTTTAAATAAAAGTTATATTTTTTTTTTAAGAACTACATTCGTGGGTACCGGACTGGTTGCCGTAACTGGGATCCTATTCCTGACAGGAACGGGGACCCAGTTATTTCCCCCATTGAAACGCATTGAAAATCATAGTAAATAAATGGGGTGCTGTCCAATAAATAATTTTGATAGCCACCTTGGGACTTCTGTTTCACGTTAGGCATTTGTTTCGAAGTTTCTAAGTGCAATCTCAGTGCCTCATGACCGGCATTCCGTTGCACAATTTTGTTTTGATTGACAACAGGGTAGGTCGGTCTACTTCCGGGGAAGAATAAAGGCTAGAATTTAGGCAATTTACTCTATGTACCGACGCCAGATTACATTTAAATCAATCAAAATTTTTACAGAAATTCAAGCTAGAAAGCCTACCCATTCAAATAAATCTACATTCAGTTACAGAACTTGTGTAATAATAAAACTACACCATTTTAAATAAAAGTTATATTTTTTTTTTAAGAACTACATTCGTGGGTACCGGACTGGTTGCCGTAACTGGGATCCTATTCCTGTCAGACTTTAATTTTTTTTCCAGACTTTAAACTGCACTTTTAAAATAAAGATATACATCTCAGTAGTTATTGTGCAAAGTTTCAATAGATTTGATCCAACAGTTACAGAGTTATTGATCCTTATCTATGACATCTCAAATACCAGAAAATTGATCGGATAAAATCATAAATTCATGAAGAAAATATGCTTAAAATCAGCAAAACTTTTTTATTTTAAAAGATATTTACATTCTGTAAATTGCACATGGTAGATAAAATCATTTTTGATATGGAAATCTAGTTAAAAAAGAAATTCTGCTGAAAAAAAAATAATTATAATTATTTTTTTAATTAAAAAAAAAATCTTATAAGAATTACATATGCAAAGAAGCATACCCCATCACAAGGGTATAAATCATGAGACTAGTCTTCAAACAGTCAGCTAAGTTCATTTAATATACAATGGAAAAGGCTAGATGCAGAGAAGTTCTCACTTGTAGCTAAAACCAGTCAAGACGGCACCTCCTACAGTTTAACAAATGTCGAGGGAAATCCTGGATCTGCCTGAATGCTTAATGCTACTGTGCGTTGTTATACTTGTGACTGCTCTAAATGTCCCACTAGTTCATACGTGTGTGGTGGTGGACACTCAAACTGTTGGTGGCTCATAGGAGATCCATGTACTTGGGTCCAAACAAGTTAACCAACCTGAATATGGATAACAAAGACAAGTTAATAATGCAGGAACTTTTAAAAAATGAAACTTAGCGAAGAAGCAATAATGAAAATGAAATATAATCATAACACTCAAAAAGGTGAATCTGTTAACAGAGCACTAAGTGTTTCCTTACCAAAGAATATGAACTTTTCTAGAAATTTGAAGGGAGGGAGGGAGGGCATCATCAATAATTCACACTTTGAATAATGGTACAGCTTATTCCTTGTGACAAAAAGCAGAATGTATTGGTTTTAAAATCTCAAAAGGTTCATTAAAACACTTCGACCAGATGTAAAGGGAGTGTGAACGGAACAAAGTAAACCAAAATACTCCAGAAAGGAAAAAGAAAAATTTACAACGCACCGGACAGAAGACTAAGGTTCATGTGGAAGAAAAGGATCGAAGTAAACGTACAGATAGATATAAAAAAGGGCAACCTGATCCAAAACTTGATGCTGCATTTGTAAAAGCATAATGGACAATCATTCATATGGTAGAGTAATACCTGCTAAGAAGAATATACATACCAGAAGCTGTTCTTCAAAAGTTCCAAAATCAAGGAAGATATAGCTGCATTCATCTACTGCTGAAAAAGATACAGACAAAATTAACGGTCCTTTTAAGGACCACCAAAATCTTTAAAAAGGAGTCTAAAATTGTTGTACATTCAGTTAAAATTGTTTATATAAGCTATAGCCCTACCCCTTATATATCTTCAAAAAAAATCCAGGCCCAAATCTTTAAAATTGGAGAGCCCCTGGCAAAATTTTCTGAGTTTACAAAATATTCTGTCGTTATTTATGTGATGCGGCTCTTCAGTAATGTGAGCCGCATTCCCACACAAACTTTTATGACACATAAAATGGCATAAAGTGTTTTATTTAATTTTTAAAACTTATCAAAAACTAATTAAAAACCATAAAACTGAATCTATGGGCTTTTTTCTTTTTCCAGGTCCCAGAAATAGGATACTGGAAAGAAATAAGCCCATATTTTCCATCTTTTGTTGTCCCCTGATCCCATATAAGACATTTGTTATTTCTTGCCAGGTGGCTCTTTTCTAATATTCTTTGCTGATATTTTTCGAAAAATCCCTCCATTTTAACTTACAAGTGTATGAATACATAATACCATCAAAATGACCTTACTGTAACCCCTTTTGAAACTTTAAATTGAAAAACAAACTTTTTAAAAATTTCATAAATTTAAATTTCAATTTAATTTAAAAAGTTTAATTCAAATTTTAAAAATAATTACACCATTGTTTTCCTTATTGAATTTTGAAGTTGCTGGCCAAATTTCATCTATGTAACTCCACAAATAAGCTTACAATTGCAGATTGAAGTGTTCAAAATATGCCCTCTGACAGGAACGGGGACCCAGTTATTTCCCCCATTGAAACGCATTGAAAATCATAGTAAATAAATGGGGTGCTGTCCAATAAATAATTTTGATAGCCACCTTGGGACTTCTGTTTCACGTTAGGCATTTGTTTCGAAGTTTCTAAGTGCAATCTCAGTGCCTCATGACCGGCATTCCGTTGCACAATTTTGTTTTGATTGACAACAGGGTAGGTCGGTCTACTTCCGGGGAAGAATAAAGGCTAGAATTTAGGCAATTTACTCTATGTACCGACGCCAGATTACATTTAAATCAATCAAAATTTTTACAGAAATTCAAGCTAGAAAGCCTACCCATTCAAATAAATCTACATTCAGTTACAGAACTTGTGTAATAATAAAACTACACCATTTTAAATAAAAGTTATATTTTTTTTTTAAGAACTACATTCGTGGGTACCGGACTGGTTGCCGTAACTGGGATCCTATTCCTGACAGGAACGGGGACCCAGTTATTTCCCCCATTGAAACGCATTGAAAATCATAGTAAATAAATGGGGTGTTGTCCAATAAATAATTTTGATAGCCACCTTGGGACTTCTGTTTCACGTTAGGCATTTGTTTCGAAGTTTCTAAGTGCAATCTCAGTGCCTCATGACCGGCATTCCGTTGCACAATTTTGTTTTGATTGACAACAGGGTAGGTCGGTCTACTTCCGGGGAAGAATAAAGGCTAGAATTTAGGCAATTTACTCTATGTACCGACGCCAGATTACATTTAAATCAATCAAAATTTTTACAGAAATTCAAGCTAGAAAGCCTACCCATTCAAATAAATCTACATTCAGTTACAGAACTTGTGTAATAATAAAACTACACCATTTTAAATAAAAGTTATATTTTTTTTTTAAGAACTACATTCGTGGGTACCGGACTGGTTGCCGTAACTGGGATCCTATTCCTGTCAGACTTTAATTTTTTTTCCAGACTTTAAACTGCACTTTTAAAATAAAGATATACATCTCAGTAGTTATTGTGCAAAGTTTCAATAGATTTGATCCAACAGTTACAGAGTTATTGATCCTTATCTATGACATCTCAAATACCAGAAAATTGATCGGATAAAATCATAAATTCATGAAGAAAATATGCTTAAAATCAGCAAAACTTTTTTATTTTAAAAGATATTTACATTCTGTAAATTGCACATGGTAGATAAAATCATTTTTGATATGGAAATCTAGTTAAAAAAGAAATTCTGCTGAAAAAAAAATAATTATAATTATTTTTTTAATTAAAAAAAAAATCTTATAAGAATTACATATGCAAAGAAGCATACCCCATCACAAGGGTATAAATCATGAGACTAGTCTTCAAACAGTCAGCTAAGTTCATTTAATATACAATGGAAAAGGCTAGATGCAGAGAAGTTCTCACTTGTAGCTAAAACCAGTCAAGACGGCACCTCCTACAGTTTAACAAATGTCGAGGGAAATCCTGGATCTGCCTGAATGCTTAATGCTACTGTGCGTTGTTATACTTGTGACTGCTCTAAATGTCCCACTAGTTCATACGTGTGTGGTGGTGGACACTCAAACTGTTGGTGGCTCATAGGAGATCCATGTACTTGGGTCCAAACAAGTTAACCAACCTGAATATGGATAACAAAGACAAGTTAATAATGCAGGAACTTTTAAAAAATGAAACTTAGCGAAGAAGCAATAATGAAAATGAAATATAATCATAACACTCAAAAAGGTGAATCTGTTAACAGAGCACTAAGTGTTTCCTTACCAAAGAATATGAACTTTTCTAGAAATTTGAAGGGAGGGAGGGAGGGCATCATCAATAATTCACACTTTGAATAATGGTACAGCTTATTCCTTGTGACAAAAAGCAGAATGTATTGGTTTTAAAATCTCAAAAGGTTCATTAAAACACTTCGACCAGATGTAAAGGGAGTGTGAACGGAACAAAGTAAACCAAAATACTCCAGAAAGGAAAAAGAAAAATTTACAACGCACCGGACAGAAGACTAAGGTTCATGTGGAAGAAAAGGATCGAAGTAAACGTACAGATAGATATAAAAAAGGGCAACCTGATCCAAAACTTGATGCTGCATTTGTAAAAGCATAATGGACAATCATTCATATGGTAGAGTAATACCTGCTAAGAAGAATATACATACCAGAAGCTGTTCTTCAAAAGTTCCAAAATCAAGGAAGATATAGCTGCATTCATCTACTGCTGAAAAAGATACAGACAAAATTAACGGTCCTTTTAAGGACCACCAAAATCTTTAAAAAGGAGTCTAAAATTGTTGTACATTCAGTTAAAATTGTTTATATAAGCTATAGCCCTACCCCTTATATATCTTCAAAAAAAATCCAGGCCCAAATCTTTAAAATTGGAGAGCCCCTGGCAAAATTTTCTGAGTTTACAAAATATTCTGTCGTTATTTATGTGATGCGGCTCTTCAGTAATGTGAGCCGCATTCCCACACAAACTTTTATGACACATAAAATGGCATAAAGTGTTTTATTTAATTTTTAAAACTTATCAAAAACTAATTAAAAACCATAAAACTGAATCTATGGGCTTTTTTCTTTTTCCAGGTCCCAGAAATAGGATACTGGAAAGAAATAAGCCCATATTTTCCATCTTTTGTTGTCCCCTGATCCCATATAAGACATTTGTTATTTCTTGCCAGGTGGCTCTTTTCTAATATTCTTTGCTGATATTTTTCGAAAAATCCCTCCATTTTAACTTACAAGTGTATGAATACATAATACCATCAAAATGACCTTACTGTAACCCCTTTTGAAACTTTAAATTGAAAAACAAACTTTTTAAAAATTTCATAAATTTAAATTTCAATTTAATTTAAAAAGTTTAATTCAAATTTTAAAAATAATTACACCATTGTTTTCCTTATTGAATTTTGAAGTTGCTGGCCAAATTTCATCTATGTAACTCCACAAATAAGCTTACAATTGCAGATTGAAGTGTTCAAAATATGCCCTCTGACAGGAACGGGGACCCAGTTATTTCCCCCATTGAAACGCATTGAAAATCATAGTAAATAAATGGGGTGCTGTCCAATAAATAATTTTGATAGCCACCTTGGGACTTCTGTTTCACGTTAGGCATTTGTTTCGAAGTTTCTAAGTGCAATCTCAGTGCCTCATGACCGGCATTCCGTTGCACAATTTTGTTTTGATTGACAACAGGGTAGGTCGGTCTACTTCCGGGGAAGAATAAAGGCTAGAATTTAGGCAATTTACTCTATGTACCGACGCCAGATTACATTTAAATCAATCAAAATTTTTACAGAAATTCAAGCTAGAAAGCCTACCCATTCAAATAAATCTACATTCAGTTACAGAACTTGTGTAATAATAAAACTACACCATTTTAAATAAAAGTTATATTTTTTTTTTAAGAACTACATTCGTGGGTACCGGACTGGTTGCCGTAACTGGGATCCTATTCCTGACAGGAACGGGGACCCAGTTATTTCCCCCATTGAAACGCATTGAAAATCATAGTAAATAAATGGGGTGCTGTCCAATAAATAATTTTGATAGCCACCTTGGGACTTCTGTTTCACGTTAGGCATTTGTTTCGAAGTTTCTAAGTGCAATCTCAGTGCCTCATGACCGGCATTCCGTTGCACAATTTTGTTTTGATTGACAACAGGGTAGGTCGGTCTACTTCCGGGGAAGAATAAAGGCTAGAATTTAGGCAATTTACTCTATGTACCGACGCCAGATTACATTTAAATCAATCAAAATTTTTACAGAAATTCAAGCTAGAAAGCCTACCCATTCAAATAAATCTACATTCAGTTACAGAACTTGTGTAATAATAAAACTACACCATTTTAAATAAAAGTTATATTTTTTTTTTAAGAACTACATTCGTGGGTACCGGACTGGTTGCCGTAACTGGGATCCTATTCCTGTCAGACTTTAATTTTTTTTCCAGACTTTAAACTGCACTTTTAAAATAAAGATATACATCTCAGTAGTTATTGTGCAAAGTTTCAATAGATTTGATCCAACAGTTACAGAGTTATTGATCCTTATCTATGACATCTCAAATACCAGAAAATTGATCGGATAAAATCATAAATTCATGAAGAAAATATGCTTAAAATCAGCAAAACTTTTTTATTTTAAAAGATATTTACATTCTGTAAATTGCACATGGTAGATAAAATCATTTTTGATATGGAAATCTAGTTAAAAAAGAAATTCTGCTGAAAAAAAAATAATTATAATTATTTTTTTAATTAAAAAAAAAATCTTATAAGAATTACATATGCAAAGAAGCATACCCCATCACAAGGGTATAAATCATGAGACTAGTCTTCAAACAGTCAGCTAAGTTCATTTAATATACAATGGAAAAGGCTAGATGCAGAGAAGTTCTCACTTGTAGCTAAAACCAGTCAAGACGGCACCTCCTACAGTTTAACAAATGTCGAGGGAAATCCTGGATCTGCCTGAATGCTTAATGCTACTGTGCGTTGTTATACTTGTGACTGCTCTAAATGTCCCACTAGTTCATACGTGTGTGGTGGTGGACACTCAAACTGTTGGTGGCTCATAGGAGATCCATGTACTTGGGTCCAAACAAGTTAACCAACCTGAATATGGATAACAAAGACAAGTTAATAATGCAGGAACTTTTAAAAAATGAAACTTAGCGAAGAAGCAATAATGAAAATGAAATATAATCATAACACTCAAAAAGGTGAATCTGTTAACAGAGCACTAAGTGTTTCCTTACCAAAGAATATGAACTTTTCTAGAAATTTGAAGGGAGGGAGGGAGGGCATCATCAATAATTCACACTTTGAATAATGGTACAGCTTATTCCTTGTGACAAAAAGCAGAATGTATTGGTTTTAAAATCTCAAAAGGTTCATTAAAACACTTCGACCAGATGTAAAGGGAGTGTGAACGGAACAAAGTAAACCAAAATACTCCAGAAAGGAAAAAGAAAAATTTACAACGCACCGGACAGAAGACTAAGGTTCATGTGGAAGAAAAGGATCGAAGTAAACGTACAGATAGATATAAAAAAGGGCAACCTGATCCAAAACTTGATGCTGCATTTGTAAAAGCATAATGGACAATCATTCATATGGTAGAGTAATACCTGCTAAGAAGAATATACATACCAGAAGCTGTTCTTCAAAAGTTCCAAAATCAAGGAAGATATAGCTGCATTCATCTACTGCTGAAAAAGATACAGACAAAATTAACGGTCCTTTTAAGGACCACCAAAATCTTTAAAAAGGAGTCTAAAATTGTTGTACATTCAGTTAAAATTGTTTATATAAGCTATAGCCCTACCCCTTATATATCTTCAAAAAAAATCCAGGCCCAAATCTTTAAAATTGGAGAGCCCCTGGCAAAATTTTCTGAGTTTACAAAATATTCTGTCGTTATTTATGTGATGCGGCTCTTCAGTAATGTGAGCCGCATTCCCACACAAACTTTTATGACACATAAAATGGCATAAAGTGTTTTATTTAATTTTTAAAACTTATCAAAAACTAATTAAAAACCATAAAACTGAATCTATGGGCTTTTTTCTTTTTCCAGGTCCCAGAAATAGGATACTGGAAAGAAATAAGCCCATATTTTCCATCTTTTGTTGTCCCCTGATCCCATATAAGACATTTGTTATTTCTTGCCAGGTGGCTCTTTTCTAATATTCTTTGCTGATATTTTTCGAAAAATCCCTCCATTTTAACTTACAAGTGTATGAATACATAATACCATCAAAATGACCTTACTGTAACCCCTTTTGAAACTTTAAATTGAAAAACAAACTTTTTAAAAATTTCATAAATTTAAATTTCAATTTAATTTAAAAAGTTTAATTCAAATTTTAAAAATAATTACACCATTGTTTTCCTTATTGAATTTTGAAGTTGCTGGCCAAATTTCATCTATGTAACTCCACAAATAAGCTTACAATTGCAGATTGAAGTGTTCAAAATATGCCCTCTGACAGGAACGGGGACCCAGTTATTTCCCCCATTGAAACGCATTGAAAATCATAGTAAATAAATGGGGTGCTGTCCAATAAATAATTTTGATAGCCACCTTGGGACTTCTGTTTCACGTTAGGCATTTGTTTCGAAGTTTCTAAGTGCAATCTCAGTGCCTCATGACCGGCATTCCGTTGCACAATTTTGTTTTGATTGACAACAGGGTAGGTCGGTCTACTTCCGGGGAAGAATAAAGGCTAGAATTTAGGCAATTTACTCTATGTACCGACGCCAGATTACATTTAAATCAATCAAAATTTTTACAGAAATTCAAGCTAGAAAGCCTACCCATTCAAATAAATCTACATTCAGTTACAGAACTTGTGTAATAATAAAACTACACCATTTTAAATAAAAGTTATATTTTTTTTTTAAGAACTACATTCGTGGGTACCGAACTGGTTGCCGTAACTGGGATCCTATTCCTGTCAGACTTTAATTTTTTTTCCAGACTTTAAACTGCACTTTTAAAATAAAGATATACATCTCAGTAGTTATTGTGCAAAGTTTCAATAGATTTGATCCAACAGTTACAGAGTTATTGATCCTTATCTATGACATCTCAAATACCAGAAAATTGATCGGATAAAATCATAAATTCATGAAGAAAATATGCTTAAAATCAGCAAAACTTTTTTATTTTAAAAGATATTTACATTCTGTAAATTGCACATGGTAGATAAAATCATTTTTGATATGGAAATCTAGTTAAAAAAGAAATTCTGCTGAAAAAAAATTAATTATAATTATTTTTTTAATTAAAAAAAAAATCTTATAAGAATTACATATGCAAAGAAGCATACCCCATAACAAGGGTATAAATCATGAGACTAGTCTTCAAACAGTCAGCTAAGTTCATTTAATATACAATGGAAAAGGCTAGATGCAGAGAAGTTCTCACTTGTAGCTAAAACCAGTCAAGACGGCACCTCCTACAGTTTAACAAATGTCGAGGGAAATCCTGGATCTGCCTGAATGCTTAATGCTACTGTGCGTTGTTATACTTGTGACTGCTCTAAATGTCCCACTAGTTCATACGTGTGTGGTGGTGGACACTCAAACTGTTGGTGGCTCATAGGAGATCCATGTACTTGGGTCCAAACAAGTTAACCAACCTGAATATGGATAACAAAGACAAGTTAATAATGCAGGAACTTTTAAAAAATGAAACTTAGCGAAGAAGCAATAATGAAAATGAAATATAATCATAACACTCAAAAAGGTGAATCTGTTAACAGAGCACTAAGTGTTTCCTTACCAAAGAATATGAACTTTTCTAGAAATTTGAAGGGAGGGAGGGAGGGCATCATCAATAATTCACACTTTGAATAATGGTACAGCTTATTCCTTGTGACAAAAAGCAGAATGTATTGGTTTTAAAATCTCAAAAGGTTCATTAAAACACTTCGACCAGATGTAAAGGGAGTGTGAACGGAACAAAGTAAACCAAAATACTCCAGAAAGGAAAAAGAAAAATTTACAACGCACCGGACAGAAGACTAAGGTTCATGTGGAAGAAAAGGATCGAAGTAAACGTACAGATAGATATAAAAAAGGGCAACCTGATCCAAAACTTGATGCTGCATTTGTAAAAGCATAATGGACAATCATTCATATGGTAGAGTAATACCTGCTAAGAAGAATATACATACCAGAAGCTGTTCTTCAAAAGTTCCAAAATCAAGGAAGATATAGCTGCATTCATCTACTGCTGAAAAAGATACAGACAAAATTAACGGTCCTTTTAAGGACCACCAAAATCTTTAAAAAGGAGTCTAAAATTGTTGTACATTCAGTTAAAATTGTTTATATAAGCTATAGCCCTACCCCTTATATATCTTCAAAAAAAATCCAGGCCCAAATCTTTAAAATTGGAGAGCCCCTGGCAAAATTTTCTGAGTTTACAAAATATTCTGTCGTTATTTATGTGATGCGGCTCTTCAGTAATGTGAGCCGCATTCCCACACAAACTTTTATGACACATAAAATGGCATAAAGTGTTTTATTTAATTTTTAAAACTTATCAAAAACTAATTAAAAACCATAAAACTGAATCTATGGGCTTTTTTCTTTTTCCAGGTCCCAGAAATAGGATACTGGAAAGAAATAAGCCCATATTTTCCATCTTTTGTTGTCCCCTGATCCCATATAAGACATTTGTTATTTCTTGCCAGGTGGCTCTTTTCTAATATTCTTTGCTGATATTTTTCGAAAAATCCCTCCATTTTAACTTACAAGTGTATGAATACATAATACCATCAAAATGACCTTACTGTAACCCCTTTTGAAACTTTAAATTGAAAAACAAACTTTTTAAAAATTTCATAAATTTAAATTTCAATTTAATTTAAAAAGTTTAATTCAAATTTTAAAAATAATTACACCATTGTTTTCCTTATTGAATTTTGAAGTTGCTGGCCAAATTTCATCTATGTAACTCCACAAATAAGCTTACAATTGCAGATTGAAGTGTTCAAAATATGCCCTCTGACAGACTTTAATTTTTTTTCCAGACTTTAAACTGCACTTTTAAAATAAAGATATACATCTCAGTAGTTATTGTGCAAAGTTTCAATAGATTTGATCCAACAGTTACAGAGTTATTGATCCTTATCTATGACATCTCAAATACCAGAAAATTGATCGGATAAAATCATAAATTCATGAAGAAAATATGCTTAAAATCAGCAAAACTTTTTTATTTTAAAAGATATTTACATTCTGTAAATTGCACATGGTAGATAAAATCATTTTTGATATGGAAATCTAGTTAAAAAAGAAATTCTGCTGAAAAAAAATTAATTATAATTATTTTTTTAATTAAAAAAAAAATCTTATAAGAATTACATATGCAAAGAAGCATACCCCATAACAAGGGTATAAATCATGAGACTAGTCTTCAAACAGTCAGCTAAGTTCATTTAATATACAATGGAAAAGGCTAGATGCAGAGAAGTTCTCACTTGTAGCTAAAACCAGTCAAGACGGCACCTCCTACAGTTTAACAAATGTCGAGGGAAATCCTGGATCTGCCTGAATGCTTAATGCTACTGTGCGTTGTTATACTTGTGACTGCTCTAAATGTCCCACTAGTTCATACGTGTGTGGTGGTGGACACTCAAACTGTTGGTGGCTCATAGGAGATCCATGTACTTGGGTCCAAACAAGTTAACCAACCTGAATATGGATAACAAAGACAAGTTAATAATGCAGGAACTTTTAAAAAATGAAACTTAGCGAAGAAGCAATAATGAAAATGAAATATAATCATAACACTCAAAAAGGTGAATCTGTTAACAGAGCACTAAGTGTTTCCTTACCAAAGAATATGAACTTTTCTAGAAATTTGAAGGGAGGGAGGGAGGGCATCATCAATAATTCACACTTTGAATAATGGTACAGCTTATTCCTTGTGACAAAAAGCAGAATGTATTGGTTTTAAAATCTCAAAAGGTTCATTAAAACACTTCGACCAGATGTAAAGGGAGTGTGAACGGAACAAAGTAAACCAAAATACTCCAGAAAGGAAAAAGAAAAATTTACAACGCACCGGACAGAAGACTAAGGTTCATGTGGAAGAAAAGGATCGAAGTAAACGTACAGATAGATATAAAAAAGGGCAACCTGATCCAAAACTTGATGCTGCATTTGTAAAAGCATAATGGACAATCATTCATATGGTAGAGTAATACCTGCTAAGAAGAATATACATACCAGAAGCTGTTCTTCAAAAGTTCCAAAATCAAGGAAGATATAGCTGCATTCATCTACTGCTGAAAAAGATACAGACAAAATTAACGGTCCTTTTAAGGACCACCAAAATCTTTAAAAAGGAGTCTAAAATTGTTGTACATTCAGTTAAAATTGTTTATATAAGCTATAGCCCTACCCCTTATATATCTTCAAAAAAAATCCAGGCCCAAATCTTTAAAATTGGAGAGCCCCTGGCAAAATTTTCTGAGTTTACAAAATATTCTGTCGTTATTTATGTGATGCGGCTCTTCAGTAATGTGAGCCGCATTCCCACACAAACTTTTATGACACATAAAATGGCATAAAGTGTTTTATTTAATTTTTAAAACTTATCAAAAACTAATTAAAAACCATAAAACTGAATCTATGGGCTTTTTTCTTTTTCCAGGTCCCAGAAATAGGATACTGGAAAGAAATAAGCCCATATTTTCCATCTTTTGTTGTCCCCTGATCCCATATAAGACATTTGTTATTTCTTGCCAGGTGGCTCTTTTCTAATATTCTTTGCTGATATTTTTCGAAAAATCCCTCCATTTTAACTTACAAGTGTATGAATACATAATACCATCAAAATGACCTTACTGTAACCCCTTTTGAAACTTTAAATTGAAAAACAAACTTTTTAAAAATTTCATAAATTTAAATTTCAATTTAATTTAAAAAGTTTAATTCAAATTTTAAAAATAATTACACCATTGTTTTCCTTATTGAATTTTGAAGTTGCTGGCCAAATTTCATCTATGTAACTCCACAAATAAGCTTACAATTGCAGATTGAAGTGTTCAAAATATGCCCTCTGACAGGAACGGGGACCCAGTTATTTCCCCCATTGAAACGCATTGAAAATCATAGTAAATAAATGGGGTGCTGTCCAATAAATAATTTTGATAGCCACCTTGGGACTTCTGTTTCACGTTAGGCATTTGTTTCGAAGTTTCTAAGTGCAATCTCAGTGCCTCATGACCGGCATTCCGTTGCACAATTTTGTTTTGATTGACAACAGGGTAGGTCGGTCTACTTCCGGGGAAGAATAAAGGCTAGAATTTAGGCAATTTACTCTATGTACCGACGCCAGATTACATTTAAATCAATCAAAATTTTTACAGAAATTCAAGCTAGAAAGCCTACCCATTCAAATAAATCTACATTCAGTTACAGAACTTGTGTAATAATAAAACTACACCATTTTAAATAAAAGTTATATTTTTTTTTTAAGAACTACATTCGTGGGTACCGGACTGGTTGCCGTAACTGGGATCCTATTCCTGACAGGAACGGGGACCCAGTTATTTCCCCCATTGAAACGCATTGAAAATCATAGTAAATAAATGGGGTGCTGTCCAATAAATAATTTTGATAGCCACCTTGGGACTTCTGTTTCACGTTAGGCATTTGTTTCGAAGTTTCTAAGTGCAATCTCAGTGCCTCATGACCGGCATTCCGTTGCACAATTTTGTTTTGATTGACAACAGGGTAGGTCGGTCTACTTCCGGGGAAGAATAAAGGCTAGAATTTAGGCAATTTACTCTATGTACCGACGCCAGATTACATTTAAATCAATCAAAATTTTTACAGAAATTCAAGCTAGAAAGCCTACCCATTCAAATAAATCTACATTCAGTTACAGAACTTGTGTAATAATAAAACTACACCATTTTAAATAAAAGTTATATTTTTTTTTTAAGAACTACATTCGTGGGTACCGGACTGGTTGCCGTAACTGGGATCCTATTCCTGTCAGACTTTAATTTTTTTTCCAGACTTTAAACTGCACTTTTAAAATAAAGATATACATCTCAGTAGTTATTGTGCAAAGTTTCAATAGATTTGATCCAACAGTTACAGAGTTATTGATCCTTATCTATGACATCTCAAATACCAGAAAATTGATCGGATAAAATCATAAATTCATGAAGAAAATATGCTTAAAATCAGCAAAACTTTTTTATTTTAAAAGATATTTACATTCTGTAAATTGCACATGGTAGATAAAATCATTTTTGATATGGAAATCTAGTTAAAAAAGAAATTCTGCTGAAAAAAAATTAATTATAATTATTTTTTTAATTAAAAAAAAAATCTTATAAGAATTACATATGCAAAGAAGCATACCCCATAACAAGGGTATAAATCATGAGACTAGTCTTCAAACAGTCAGCTAAGTTCATTTAATATACAATGGAAAAGGCTAGATGCAGAGAAGTTCTCACTTGTAGCTAAAACCAGTCAAGACGGCACCTCCTACAGTTTAACAAATGTCGAGGGAAATCCTGGATCTGCCTGAATGCTTAATGCTACTGTGCGTTGTTATACTTGTGACTGCTCTAAATGTCCCACTAGTTCATACGTGTGTGGTGGTGGACACTCAAACTGTTGGTGGCTCATAGGAGATCCATGTACTTGGGTCCAAACAAGTTAACCAACCTGAATATGGATAACAAAGACAAGTTAATAATGCAGGAACTTTTAAAAAATGAAACTTAGCGAAGAAGCAATAATGAAAATGAAATATAATCATAACACTCAAAAAGGTGAATCTGTTAACAGAGCACTAAGTGTTTCCTTACCAAAGAATATGAACTTTTCTAGAAATTTGAAGGGAGGGAGGGAGGGCATCATCAATAATTCACACTTTGAATAATGGTACAGCTTATTCCTTGTGACAAAAAGCAGAATGTATTGGTTTTAAAATCTCAAAAGGTTCATTAAAACACTTCGACCAGATGTAAAGGGAGTGTGAACGGAACAAAGTAAACCAAAATACTCCAGAAAGGAAAAAGAAAAATTTACAACGCACCGGACAGAAGACTAAGGTTCATGTGGAAGAAAAGGATCGAAGTAAACGTACAGATAGATATAAAAAAGGGCAACCTGATCCAAAACTTGATGCTGCATTTGTAAAAGCATAATGGACAATCATTCATATGGTAGAGTAATACCTGCTAAGAAGAATATACATACCAGAAGCTGTTCTTCAAAAGTTCCAAAATCAAGGAAGATATAGCTGCATTCATCTACTGCTGAAAAAGATACAGACAAAATTAACGGTCCTTTTAAGGACCACCAAAATCTTTAAAAAGGAGTCTAAAATTGTTGTACATTCAGTTAAAATTGTTTATATAAGCTATAGCCCTACCCCTTATATATCTTCAAAAAAAATCCAGGCCCAAATCTTTAAAATTGGAGAGCCCCTGGCAAAATTTTCTGAGTTTACAAAATATTCTGTCGTTATTTATGTGATGCGGCTCTTCAGTAATGTGAGCCGCATTCCCACACAAACTTTTATGACACATAAAATGGCATAAAGTGTTTTATTTAATTTTTAAAACTTATCAAAAACTAATTAAAAACCATAAAACTGAATCTATGGGCTTTTTTCTTTTTCCAGGTCCCAGAAATAGGATACTGGAAAGAAATAAGCCCATATTTTCCATCTTTTGTTGTCCCCTGATCCCATATAAGACATTTGTTATTTCTTGCCAGGTGGCTCTTTTCTAATATTCTTTGCTGATATTTTTCGAAAAATCCCTCCATTTTAACTTACAAGTGTATGAATACATAATACCATCAAAATGACCTTACTGTAACCCCTTTTGAAACTTTAAATTGAAAAACAAACTTTTTAAAAATTTCATAAATTTAAATTTCAATTTAATTTAAAAAGTTTAATTCAAATTTTAAAAATAATTACACCATTGTTTTCCTTATTGAATTTTGAAGTTGCTGGCCAAATTTCATCTATGTAACTCCACAAATAAGCTTACAATTGCAGATTGAAGTGTTCAAAATATGCCCTCTGACAGGAACGGGGACCCAGTTATTTCCCCCATTGAAACGCATTGAAAATCATAGTAAATAAATGGGGTGCTGTCCAATAAATAATTTTGATAGCCACCTTGGGACTTCTGTTTCACGTTAGGCATTTGTTTCGAAGTTTCTAAGTGCAATCTCAGTGCCTCATGACCGGCATTCCGTTGCACAATTTTGTTTTGATTGACAACAGGGTAGGTCGGTCTACTTCCGGGGAAGAATAAAGGCTAGAATTTAGGCAATTTACTCTATGTACCGACGCCAGATTACATTTAAATCAATCAAAATTTTTACAGAAATTCAAGCTAGAAAGCCTACCCATTCAAATAAATCTACATTCAGTTACAGAACTTGTGTAATAATAAAACTACACCATTTTAAATAAAAGTTATATTTTTTTTTTAAGAACTACATTCGTGGGTACCGGACTGGTTGCCGTAACTGGGATCCTATTCCTGTCAGACTTTAATTTTTTTTCCAGACTTTAAACTGCACTTTTAAAATAAAGATATACATCTCAGTAGTTATTGTGCAAAGTTTCAATAGATTTGATCCAACAGTTACAGAGTTATTGATCCTTATCTATGACATCTCAAATACCAGAAAATTGATCGGATAAAATCATAAATTCATGAAGAAAATATGCTTAAAATCAGCAAAACTTTTTTATTTTAAAAGATATTTACATTCTGTAAATTGCACATGGTAGATAAAATCATTTTTGATATGGAAATCTAGTTAAAAAAGAAATTCTGCTGAAAAAAAATTAATTATAATTATTTTTTTAATTAAAAAAAAAATCTTATAAGAATTACATATGCAAAGAAGCATACCCCATAACAAGGGTATAAATCATGAGACTAGTCTTCAAACAGTCAGCTAAGTTCATTTAATATACAATGGAAAAGGCTAGATGCAGAGAAGTTCTCACTTGTAGCTAAAACCAGTCAAGACGGCACCTCCTACAGTTTAACAAATGTCGAGGGAAATCCTGGATCTGCCTGAATGCTTAATGCTACTGTGCGTTGTTATACTTGTGACTGCTCTAAATGTCCCACTAGTTCATACGTGTGTGGTGGTGGACACTCAAACTGTTGGTGGCTCATAGGAGATCCATGTACTTGGGTCCAAACAAGTTAACCAACCTGAATATGGATAACAAAGACAAGTTAATAATGCAGGAACTTTTAAAAAATGAAACTTAGCGAAGAAGCAATAATGAAAATGAAATATAATCATAACACTCAAAAAGGTGAATCTGTTAACAGAGCACTAAGTGTTTCCTTACCAAAGAATATGAACTTTTCTAGAAATTTGAAGGGAGGGAGGGAGGGCATCATCAATAATTCACACTTTGAATAATGGTACAGCTTATTCCTTGTGACAAAAAGCAGAATGTATTGGTTTTAAAATCTCAAAAGGTTCATTAAAACACTTCGACCAGATGTAAAGGGAGTGTGAACGGAACAAAGTAAACCAAAATACTCCAGAAAGGAAAAAGAAAAATTTACAACGCACCGGACAGAAGACTAAGGTTCATGTGGAAGAAAAGGATCGAAGTAAACGTACAGATAGATATAAAAAAGGGCAACCTGATCCAAAACTTGATGCTGCATTTGTAAAAGCATAATGGACAATCATTCATATGGTAGAGTAATACCTGCTAAGAAGAATATACATACCAGAAGCTGTTCTTCAAAAGTTCCAAAATCAAGGAAGATATAGCTGCATTCATCTACTGCTGAAAAAGATACAGACAAAATTAACGGTCCTTTTAAGGACCACCAAAATCTTTAAAAAGGAGTCTAAAATTGTTGTACATTCAGTTAAAATTGTTTATATAAGCTATAGCCCTACCCCTTATATATCTTCAAAAAAAATCCAGGCCCAAATCTTTAAAATTGGAGAGCCCCTGGCAAAATTTTCTGAGTTTACAAAATATTCTGTCGTTATTTATGTGATGCGGCTCTTCAGTAATGTGAGCCGCATTCCCACACAAACTTTTATGACACATAAAATGGCATAAAGTGTTTTATTTAATTTTTAAAACTTATCAAAAACTAATTAAAAACCATAAAACTGAATCTATGGGCTTTTTTCTTTTTCCAGGTCCCAGAAATAGGATACTGGAAAGAAATAAGCCCATATTTTCCATCTTTTGTTGTCCCCTGATCCCATATAAGACATTTGTTATTTCTTGCCAGGTGGCTCTTTTCTAATATTCTTTGCTGATATTTTTCGAAAAATCCCTCCATTTTAACTTACAAGTGTATGAATACATAATACCATCAAAATGACCTTACTGTAACCCCTTTTGAAACTTTAAATTGAAAAACAAACTTTTTAAAAATTTCATAAATTTAAATTTCAATTTAATTTAAAAAGTTTAATTCAAATTTTAAAAATAATTACACCATTGTTTTCCTTATTGAATTTTGAAGTTGCTGGCCAAATTTCATCTATGTAACTCCACAAATAAGCTTACAATTGCAGATTGAAGTGTTCAAAATATGCCCTCTGACAGGAACGGGGACCCAGTTATTTCCCCCATTGAAACGCATTGAAAATCATAGTAAATAAATGGGGTGCTGTCCAATAAATAATTTTGATAGCCACCTTGGGACTTCTGTTTCACGTTAGGCATTTGTTTCGAAGTTTCTAAGTGCAATCTCAGTGCCTCATGACCGGCATTCCGTTGCACAATTTTGTTTTGATTGACAACAGGGTAGGTCGGTCTACTTCCGGGGAAGAATAAAGGCTAGAATTTAGGCAATTTACTCTATGTACCGACGCCAGATTACATTTAAATCAATCAAAATTTTTACAGAAATTCAAGCTAGAAAGCCTACCCATTCAAATAAATCTACATTCAGTTACAGAACTTGTGTAATAATAAAACTACACCATTTTAAATAAAAGTTATATTTTTTTTTTAAGAACTACATTCGTGGGTACCGGACTGGTTGCCGTAACTGGGATCCTATTCCTGACAGGAACGGGGACCCAGTTATTTCCCCCATTGAAACGCATTGAAAATCATAGTAAATAAATGGGGTGCTGTCCAATAAATAATTTTGATAGCCACCTTGGGACTTCTGTTTCACGTTAGGCATTTGTTTCGAAGTTTCTAAGTGCAATCTCAGTGCCTCATGACCGGCATTCCGTTGCACAATTTTGTTTTGATTGACAACAGGGTAGGTCGGTCTACTTCCGGGGAAGAATAAAGGCTAGAATTTAGGCAATTTACTCTATGTACCGACGCCAGATTACATTTAAATCAATCAAAATTTTTACAGAAATTCAAGCTAGAAAGCCTACCCATTCAAATAAATCTACATTCAGTTACAGAACTTGTGTAATAATAAAACTACACCATTTTAAATAAAAGTTATATTTTTTTTTTAAGAACTACATTCGTGGGTACCGGACTGGTTGCCGTAACTGGGATCCTATTCCTGTCAGACTTTAATTTTTTTTCCAGACTTTAAACTGCACTTTTAAAATAAAGATATACATCTCAGTAGTTATTGTGCAAAGTTTCAATAGATTTGATCCAACAGTTACAGAGTTATTGATCCTTATCTATGACATCTCAAATACCAGAAAATTGATCGGATAAAATCATAAATTCATGAAGAAAATATGCTTAAAATCAGCAAAACTTTTTTATTTTAAAAGATATTTACATTCTGTAAATTGCACATGGTAGATAAAATCATTTTTGATATGGAAATCTAGTTAAAAAAGAAATTCTGCTGAAAAAAAAATAATTATAATTATTTTTTTAATTAAAAAAAAAATCTTATAAGAATTACATATGCAAAGAAGCATACCCCATAACAAGGGTATAAATCATGAGACTAGTCTTCAAACAGTCAGCTAAGTTCATTTAATATACAATGGAAAAGGCTAGATGCAGAGAAGTTCTCACTTGTAGCTAAAACCAGTCAAGACGGCACCTCCTACAGTTTAACAAATGTCGAGGGAAATCCTGGATCTGCCTGAATGCTTAATGCTACTGTGCGTTGTTATACTTGTGACTGCTCTAAATGTCCCACTAGTTCATACGTGTGTGGTGGTGGACACTCAAACTGTTGGTGGCTCATAGGAGATCCATGTACTTGGGTCCAAACAAGTTAACCAACCTGAATATGGATAACAAAGACAAGTTAATAATGCAGGAACTTTTAAAAAATGAAACTTAGCGAAGAAGCAATAATGAAAATGAAATATAATCATAACACTCAAAAAGGTGAATCTGTTAACAGAGCACTAAGTGTTTCCTTACCAAAGAATATGAACTTTTCTAGAAATTTGAAGGGAGGGAGGGAGGGCATCATCAATAATTCACACTTTGAATAATGGTACAGCTTATTCCTTGTGACAAAAAGCAGAATGTATTGGTTTTAAAATCTCAAAAGGTTCATTAAAACACTTCGACCAGATGTAAAGGGAGTGTGAACGGAACAAAGTAAACCAAAATACTCCAGAAAGGAAAAAGAAAAATTTACAACGCACCGGACAGAAGACTAAGGTTCATGTGGAAGAAAAGGATCGAAGTAAACGTACAGATAGATATAAAAAAGGGCAACCTGATCCAAAACTTGATGCTGCATTTGTAAAAGCATAATGGACAATCATTCATATGGTAGAGTAATACCTGCTAAGAAGAATATACATACCAGAAGCTGTTCTTCAAAAGTTCCAAAATCAAGGAAGATATAGCTGCATTCATCTACTGCTGAAAAAGATACAGACAAAATTAACGGTCCTTTTAAGGACCACCAAAATCTTTAAAAAGGAGTCTAAAATTGTTGTACATTCAGTTAAAATTGTTTATATAAGCTATAGCCCTACCCCTTATATATCTTCAAAAAAAATCCAGGCCCAAATCTTTAAAATTGGAGAGCCCCTGGCAAAATTTTCTGAGTTTACAAAATATTCTGTCGTTATTTATGTGATGCGGCTCTTCAGTAATGTGAGCCGCATTCCCACACAAACTTTTATGACACATAAAATGGCATAAAGTGTTTTATTTAATTTTTAAAACTTATCAAAAACTAATTAAAAACCATAAAACTGAATCTATGGGCTTTTTTCTTTTTCCAGGTCCCAGAAATAGGATACTGGAAAGAAATAAGCCCATATTTTCCATCTTTTGTTGTCCCCTGATCCCATATAAGACATTTGTTATTTCTTGCCAGGTGGCTCTTTTCTAATATTCTTTGCTGATATTTTTCGAAAAATCCCTCCATTTTAACTTACAAGTGTATGAATACATAATACCATCAAAATGACCTTACTGTAACCCCTTTTGAAACTTTAAATTGAAAAACAAACTTTTTAAAAATTTCATAAATTTAAATTTCAATTTAATTTAAAAAGTTTAATTCAAATTTTAAAAATAATTACACCATTGTTTTCCTTATTGAATTTTGAAGTTGCTGGCCAAATTTCATCTATGTAACTCCACAAATAAGCTTACAATTGCAGATTGAAGTGTTCAAAATATGCCCTCTGACAGGAACGGGGACCCAGTTATTTCCCCCATTGAAACGCATTGAAAATCATAGTAAATAAATGGGGTGCTGTCCAATAAATAATTTTGATAGCCACCTTGGGACTTCTGTTTCACGTTAGGCATTTGTTTCGAAGTTTCTAAGTGCAATCTCAGTGCCTCATGACCGGCATTCCGTTGCACAATTTTGTTTTGATTGACAACAGGGTAGGTCGGTCTACTTCCGGGGAAGAATAAAGGCTAGAATTTAGGCAATTTACTCTATGTACCGACGCCAGATTACATTTAAATCAATCAAAATTTTTACAGAAATTCAAGCTAGAAAGCCTACCCATTCAAATAAATCTACATTCAGTTACAGAACTTGTGTAATAATAAAACTACACCATTTTAAATAAAAGTTATATTTTTTTTTTAAGAACTACATTCGTGGGTACCGGACTGGTTGCCGTAACTGGGATCCTATTCCTGTCAGACTTTAATTTTTTTTCCAGACTTTAAACTGCACTTTTAAAATAAAGATATACATCTCAGTAGTTATTGTGCAAAGTTTCAATAGATTTGATCCAACAGTTACAGAGTTATTGATCCTTATCTATGACATCTCAAATACCAGAAAATTGATCGGATAAATTCATAAATTCATGAAGAAAATATGCTTAAAATCAGCAAAACTTTTTTATTTTAAAAGATATTTACATTCTGTAAATTGCACATGGTAGATAAAATCATTTTTGATATGGAAATCTAGTTAAAAAAGAAATTCTGCTGAAAAAAAATTAATTATAATTATTTTTTTAATTAAAAAAAAAATCTTATAAGAATTACATATGCAAAGAAGCATACCCCATAACAAGGGTATAAATCATGAGACTAGTCTTCAAACAGTCAGCTAAGTTCATTTAATATACAATGGAAAAGGCTAGATGCAGAGAAGTTCTCACTTGTAGCTAAAACCAGTCAAGACGGCACCTCCTACAGTTTAACAAATGTCGAGGGAAATCCTGGATCTGCCTGAATGCTTAATGCTACTGTGCGTTGTTATACTTGTGACTGCTCTAAATGTCCCACTAGTTCATACGTGTGTGGTGGTGGACACTCAAACTGTTGGTGGCTCATAGGAGATCCATGTACTTGGGTCCAAACAAGTTAACCAACCTGAATATGGATAACAAAGACAAGTTAATAATGCAGGAACTTTTAAAAAATGAAACTTAGCGAAGAAGCAATAATGAAAATGAAATATAATCATAACACTCAAAAAGGTGAATCTGTTAACAGAGCACTAAGTGTTTCCTTACCAAAGAATATGAACTTTTCTAGAAATTTGAAGGGAGGGAGGGAGGGCATCATCAATAATTCACACTTTGAATAATGGTACAGCTTATTCCTTGTGACAAAAAGCAGAATGTATTGGTTTTAAAATCTCAAAAGGTTCATTAAAACACTTCGACCAGATGTAAAGGGAGTGTGAACGGAACAAAGTAAACCAAAATACTCCAGAAAGGAAAAAGAAAAATTTACAACGCACCGGACAGAAGACTAAGGTTCATGTGGAAGAAAAGGATCGAAGTAAACGTACAGATAGATATAAAAAAGGGCAACCTGATCCAAAACTTGATGCTGCATTTGTAAAAGCATAATGGACAATCATTCATATGGTAGAGTAATACCTGCTAAGAAGAATATACATACCAGAAGCTGTTCTTCAAAAGTTCCAAAATCAAGGAAGATATAGCTGCATTCATCTACTGCTGAAAAAGATACAGACAAAATTAACGGTCCTTTTAAGGACCACCAAAATCTTTAAAAAGGAGTCTAAAATTGTTGTACATTCAGTTAAAATTGTTTATATAAGCTATAGCCCTACCCCTTATATATCTTCAAAAAAAATCCAGGCCCAAATCTTTAAAATTGGAGAGCCCCTGGCAAAATTTTCTGAGTTTACAAAATATTCTGTCGTTATTTATGTGATGCGGCTCTTCAGTAATGTGAGCCGCATTCCCACACAAACTTTTATGACACATAAAATGGCATAAAGTGTTTTATTTAATTTTTAAAACTTATCAAAAACTAATTAAAAACCATAAAACTGAATCTATGGGCTTTTTTCTTTTTCCAGGTCCCAGAAATAGGATACTGGAAAGAAATAAGCCCATATTTTCCATCTTTTGTTGTCCCCTGATCCCATATAAGACATTTGTTATTTCTTGCCAGGTGGCTCTTTTCTAATATTCTTTGCTGATATTTTTCGAAAAATCCCTCCATTTTAACTTACAAGTGTATGAATACATAATACCATCAAAATGACCTTACTGTAACCCCTTTTGAAACTTTAAATTGAAAAACAAACTTTTTAAAAATTTCATAAATTTAAATTTCAATTTAATTTAAAAAGTTTAATTCAAATTTTAAAAATAATTACACCATTGTTTTCCTTATTGAATTTTGAAGTTGCTGGCCAAATTTCATCTATGTAACTCCACAAATAAGCTTACAATTGCAGATTGAAGTGTTCAAAATATGCCCTCTGACAGGAACGGGGACCCAGTTATTTCCCCCATTGAAACGCATTGAAAATCATAGTAAATAAATGGGGTGCTGTCCAATAAATAATTTTGATAGCCACCTTGGGACTTCTGTTTCACGTTAGGCATTTGTTTCGAAGTTTCTAAGTGCAATCTCAGTGCCTCATGACCGGCATTCCGTTGCACAATTTTGTTTTGATTGACAACAGGGTAGGTCGGTCTACTTCCGGGGAAGAATAAAGGCTAGAATTTAGGCAATTTACTCTATGTACCGACGCCAGATTACATTTAAATCAATCAAAATTTTTACAGAAATTCAAGCTAGAAAGCCTACCCATTCAAATAAATCTACATTCAGTTACAGAACTTGTGTAATAATAAAACTACACCATTTTAAATAAAAGTTATATTTTTTTTTTAAGAACTACATTCGTGGGTACCGGACTGGTTGCCGTAACTGGGATCCTATTCCTGTCAGACTTTAATTTTTTTTCCAGACTTTAAACTGCACTTTTAAAATAAAGATATACATCTCAGTAGTTATTGTGCAAAGTTTCAATAGATTTGATCCAACAGTTACAGAGTTATTGATCCTTATCTATGACATCTCAAATACCAGAAAATTGATCGGATAAAATCATAAATTCATGAAGAAAATATGCTTAAAATCAGCAAAACTTTTTTATTTTAAAAGATATTTACATTCTGTAAATTGCACATGGTAGATAAAATCATTTTTGATATGGAAATCTAGTTAAAAAAGAAATTCTGCTGAAAAAAAAATAATTATAATTATTTTTTTAATTAAAAAAAAAATCTTATAAGAATTACATATGCAAAGAAGCATACCCCATAACAAGGGTATAAATCATGAGACTAGTCTTCAAACAGTCAGCTAAGTTCATTTAATATACAATGGAAAAGGCTAGATGCAGAGAAGTTCTCACTTGTAGCTAAAACCAGTCAAGACGGCACCTCCTACAGTTTAACAAATGTCGAGGGAAATCCTGGATCTGCCTGAATGCTTAATGCTACTGTGCGTTGTTATACTTGTGACTGCTCTAAATGTCCCACTAGTTCATACGTGTGTGGTGGTGGACACTCAAACTGTTGGTGGCTCATAGGAGATCCATGTACTTGGGTCCAAACAAGTTAACCAACCTGAATATGGATAACAAAGACAAGTTAATAATGCAGGAACTTTTAAAAAATGAAACTTAGCGAAGAAGCAATAATGAAAATGAAATATAATCATAACACTCAAAAAGGTGAATCTGTTAACAGAGCACTAAGTGTTTCCTTACCAAAGAATATGAACTTTTCTAGAAATTTGAAGGGAGGGAGGGAGGGCATCATCAATAATTCACACTTTGAATAATGGTACAGCTTATTCCTTGTGACAAAAAGCAGAATGTATTGGTTTTAAAATCTCAAAAGGTTCATTAAAACACTTCGACCAGATGTAAAGGGAGTGTGAACGGAACAAAGTAAACCAAAATACTCCAGAAAGGAAAAAGAAAAATTTACAACGCACCGGACAGAAGACTAAGGTTCATGTGGAAGAAAAGGATCGAAGTAAACGTACAGATAGATATAAAAAAGGGCAACCTGATCCAAAACTTGATGCTGCATTTGTAAAAGCATAATGGACAATCATTCATATGGTAGAGTAATACCTGCTAAGAAGAATATACATACCAGAAGCTGTTCTTCAAAAGTTCCAAAATCAAGGAAGATATAGCTGCATTCATCTACTGCTGAAAAAGATACAGACAAAATTAACGGTCCTTTTAAGGACCACCAAAATCTTTAAAAAGGAGTCTAAAATTGTTGTACATTCAGTTAAAATTGTTTATATAAGCTATAGCCCTACCCCTTATATATCTTCAAAAAAAATCCAGGCCCAAATCTTTAAAATTGGAGAGCCCCTGGCAAAATTTTCTGAGTTTACAAAATATTCTGTCGTTATTTATGTGATGCGGCTCTTCAGTAATGTGAGCCGCATTCCCACACAAACTTTTATGACACATAAAATGGCATAAAGTGTTTTATTTAATTTTTAAAACTTATCAAAAACTAATTAAAAACCATAAAACTGAATCTATGGGCTTTTTTCTTTTTCCAGGTCCCAGAAATAGGATACTGGAAAGAAATAAGCCCATATTTTCCATCTTTTGTTGTCCCCTGATCCCATATAAGACATTTGTTATTTCTTGCCAGGTGGCTCTTTTCTAATATTCTTTGCTGATATTTTTCGAAAAATCCCTCCATTTTAACTTACAAGTGTATGAATACATAATACCATCAAAATGACCTTACTGTAACCCCTTTTGAAACTTTAAATTGAAAAACAAACTTTTTAAAAATTTCATAAATTTAAATTTCAATTTAATTTAAAAAGTTTAATTCAAATTTTAAAAATAATTACACCATTGTTTTCCTTATTGAATTTTGAAGTTGCTGGCCAAATTTCATCTATGTAACTCCACAAATAAGCTTACAATTGCAGATTGAAGTGTTCAAAATATGCCCTCTGACAGGAACGGGGACCCAGTTATTTCCCCCATTGAAACGCATTGAAAATCATAGTAAATAAATGGGGTGCTGTCCAATAAATAATTTTGATAGCCACCTTGGGACTTCTGTTTCACGTTAGGCATTTGTTTCGAAGTTTCTAAGTGCAATCTCAGTGCCTCATGACCGGCATTCCGTTGCACAATTTTGTTTTGATTGACAACAGGGTAGGTCGGTCTACTTCCGGGGAAGAATAAAGGCTAGAATTTAGGCAACTTACTCTATGTACCGACGCCAGATTACATTTAAATCAATCAAAATTTTTACAGAAATTCAAGCTAGAAAGCCTACCCATTCAAATAAATCTACATTCAGTTACAGAACTTGTGTAATAATAAAACTACACCATTTTAAATAAAAGTTATATTTTTTTTTTAAGAACTACATTCGTGGGTACCGGACTGGTTGCCGTAACTGGGATCCTATTCCTGACAGGAACGGGGACCCAGTTATTTCCCCCATTGAAACGCATTGAAAATCATAGTAAATAAATGGGGTGCTGTCCAATAAATAATTTTGATAGCCACCTTGGGACTTCTGTTTCACGTTAGGCATTTGTTTCGAAGTTTCTAAGTGCAATCTCAGTGCCTCATGACCGGCATTCCGTTGCACAATTTTGTTTTGATTGACAACAGGGTAGGTCGGTCTACTTCCGGGGAAGAATAAAGGCTAGAATTTAGGCAATTTACTCTATGTACCGACGCCAGATTACATTTAAATCAATCAAAATTTTTACAGAAATTCAAGCTAGAAAGCCTACCCATTCAAATAAATCTACATTCAGTTACAGAACTTGTGTAATAATAAAACTACACCATTTTAAATAAAAGTTATATTTTTTTTTTAAGAACTACATTCGTGGGTACCGGACTGGTTGCCGTAACTGGGATCCTATTCCTGTCAGACTTTAATTTTTTTTCCAGACTTTAAACTGCACTTTTAAAATAAAGATATACATCTCAGTAGTTATTGTGCAAAGTTTCAATAGATTTGATCCAACAGTTACAGAGTTATTGATCCTTATCTATGACATCTCAAATACCAGAAAATTGATCGGATAAAATCATAAATTCATGAAGAAAATATGCTTAAAATCAGCAAAACTTTTTTATTTTAAAAGATATTTACATTCTGTAAATTGCACATGGTAGATAAAATCATTTTTGATATGGAAATCTAGTTAAAAAAGAAATTCTGCTGAAAAAAAAATAATTATAATTATTTTTTTAATTAAAAAAAAAATCTTATAAGAATTACATATGCAAAGAAGCATACCCCATAACAAGGGTATAAATCATGAGACTAGTCTTCAAACAGTCAGCTAAGTTCATTTAATATACAATGGAAAAGGCTAGATGCAGAGAAGTTCTCACTTGTAGCTAAAACCAGTCAAGACGGCACCTCCTACAGTTTAACAAATGTCGAGGGAAATCCTGGATCTGCCTGAATGCTTAATGCTACTGTGCGTTGTTATACTTGTGACTGCTCTAAATGTCCCACTAGTTCATACGTGTGTGGTGGTGGACACTCAAACTGTTGGTGGCTCATAGGAGATCCATGTACTTGGGTCCAAACAAGTTAACCAACCTGAATATGGATAACAAAGACAAGTTAATAATGCAGGAACTTTTAAAAAATGAAACTTAGCGAAGAAGCAATAATGAAAATGAAATATAATCATAACACTCAAAAAGGTGAATCTGTTAACAGAGCACTAAGTGTTTCCTTACCAAAGAATATGAACTTTTCTAGAAATTTGAAGGGAGGGAGGGAGGGCATCATCAATAATTCACACTTTGAATAATGGTACAGCTTATTCCTTGTGACAAAAAGCAGAATGTATTGGTTTTAAAATCTCAAAAGGTTCATTAAAACACTTCGACCAGATGTAAAGGGAGTGTGAACGGAACAAAGTAAACCAAAATACTCCAGAAAGGAAAAAGAAAAATTTACAACGCACCGGACAGAAGACTAAGGTTCATGTGGAAGAAAAGGATCGAAGTAAACGTACAGATAGATATAAAAAAGGGCAACCTGATCCAAAACTTGATGCTGCATTTGTAAAAGCATAATGGACAATCATTCATATGGTAGAGTAATACCTGCTAAGAAGAATATACATACCAGAAGCTGTTCTTCAAAAGTTCCAAAATCAAGGAAGATATAGCTGCATTCATCTACTGCTGAAAAAGATACAGACAAAATTAACGGTCCTTTTAAGGACCACCAAAATCTTTAAAAAGGAGTCTAAAATTGTTGTACATTCAGTTAAAATTGTTTATATAAGCTATAGCCCTACCCCTTATATATCTTCAAAAAAAATCCAGGCCCAAATCTTTAAAATTGGAGAGCCCCTGGCAAAATTTTCTGAGTTTACAAAATATTCTGTCGTTATTTATGTGATGCGGCTCTTCAGTAATGTGAGCCGCATTCCCACACAAACTTTTATGACACATAAAATGGCATAAAGTGTTTTATTTAATTTTTAAAACTTATCAAAAACTAATTAAAAACCATAAAACTGAATCTATGGGCTTTTTTCTTTTTCCAGGTCCCAGAAATAGGATACTGGAAAGAAATAAGCCCATATTTTCCATCTTTTGTTGTCCCCTGATCCCATATAAGACATTTGTTATTTCTTGCCAGGTGGCTCTTTTCTAATATTCTTTGCTGATATTTTTCGAAAAATCCCTCCATTTTAACTTACAAGTGTATGAATACATAATACCATCAAAATGACCTTACTGTAACCCCTTTTGAAACTTTAAATTGAAAAACAAACTTTTTAAAAATTTCATAAATTTAAATTTCAATTTAATTTAAAAAGTTTAATTCAAATTTTAAAAATAATTACACCATTGTTTTCCTTATTGAATTTTGAAGTTGCTGGCCAAATTTCATCTATGTAACTCCACAAATAAGCTTACAATTGCAGATTGAAGTGTTCAAAATATGCCCTCTGACAGGAACGGGGACCCAGTTATTTCCCCCATTGAAACGCATTGAAAATCATAGTAAATAAATGGGGTGCTGTCCAATAAATAATTTTGATAGCCACCTTGGGACTTCTGTTTCACGTTAGGCATTTGTTTCGAAGTTTCTAAGTGCAATCTCAGTGCCTCATGACCGGCATTCCGTTGCACAATTTTGTTTTGATTGACAACAGGGTAGGTCGGTCTACTTCCGGGGAAGAATAAAGGCTAGAATTTAGGCAATTTACTCTATGTACCGACGCCAGATTACATTTAAATCAATCAAAATTTTTACAGAAATTCAAGCTAGAAAGCCTACCCATTCAAATAAATCTACATTCAGTTACAGAACTTGTGTAATAATAAAACTACACCATTTTAAATAAAAGTTATATTTTTTTTTTAAGAACTACATTCGTGGGTACCGGACTGGTTGCCGTAACTGGGATCCTATTCCTGACAGGAACGGGGACCCAGTTATTTCCCCCATTGAAACGCATTGAAAATCATAGTAAATAAATGGGGTGCTGTCCAATAAATAATTTTGATAGCCACCTTGGGACTTCTGTTTCACGTTAGGCATTTGTTTCGAAGTTTCTAAGTGCAATCTCAGTGCCTCATGACCGGCATTCCGTTGCACAATTTTGTTTTGATTGACAACAGGGTAGGTCGGTCTACTTCCGGGGAAGAATAAAGGCTAGAATTTAGGCAATTTACTCTATGTACCGACGCCAGATTACATTTAAATCAATCAAAATTTTTACAGAAATTCAAGCTAGAAAGCCTACCCATTCAAATAAATCTACATTCAGTTACAGAACTTGTGTAATAATAAAACTACACCATTTTAAATAAAAGTTATATTTTTTTTTTAAGAACTACATTCGTGGGTACCGGACTGGTTGCCGTAACTGGGATCCTATTCCTGTCAGACTTTAATTTTTTTTCCAGACTTTAAACTGCACTTTTAAAATAAAGATATACATCTCAGTAGTTATTGTGCAAAGTTTCAATAGATTTGATCCAACAGTTACAGAGTTATTGATCCTTATCTATGACATCTCAAATACCAGAAAATTGATCGGATAAAATCATAAATTCATGAAGAAAATATGCTTAAAATCAGCAAAACTTTTTTATTTTAAAAGATATTTACATTCTGTAAATTGCACATGGTAGATAAAATCATTTTTGATATGGAAATCTAGTTAAAAAAGAAATTCTGCTGAAAAAAAATTAATTATAATTATTTTTTTAATTAAAAAAAAAATCTTATAAGAATTACATATGCAAAGAAGCATACCCCATAACAAGGGTATAAATCATGAGACTAGTCTTCAAACAGTCAGCTAAGTTCATTTAATATACAATGGAAAAGGCTAGATGCAGAGAAGTTCTCACTTGTAGCTAAAACCAGTCAAGACGGCACCTCCTACAGTTTAACAAATGTCGAGGGAAATCCTGGATCTGCCTGAATGCTTAATGCTACTGTGCGTTGTTATACTTGTGACTGCTCTAAATGTCCCACTAGTTCATACGTGTGTGGTGGTGGACACTCAAACTGTTGGTGGCTCATAGGAGATCCATGTACTTGGGTCCAAACAAGTTAACCAACCTGAATATGGATAACAAAGACAAGTTAATAATGCAGGAACTTTTAAAAAATGAAACTTAGCGAAGAAGCAATAATGAAAATGAAATATAATCATAACACTCAAAAAGGTGAATCTGTTAACAGAGCACTAAGTGTTTCCTTACCAAAGAATATGAACTTTTCTAGAAATTTGAAGGGAGGGAGGGAGGGCATCATCAATAATTCACACTTTGAATAATGGTACAGCTTATTCCTTGTGACAAAAAGCAGAATGTATTGGTTTTAAAATCTCAAAAGGTTCATTAAAACACTTCGACCAGATGTAAAGGGAGTGTGAACGGAACAAAGTAAACCAAAATACTCCAGAAAGGAAAAAGAAAAATTTACAACGCACCGGACAGAAGACTAAGGTTCATGTGGAAGAAAAGGATCGAAGTAAACGTACAGATAGATATAAAAAAGGGCAACCTGATCCAAAACTTGATGCTGCATTTGTAAAAGCATAATGGACAATCATTCATATGGTAGAGTAATACCTGCTAAGAAGAATATACATACCAGAAGCTGTTCTTCAAAAGTTCCAAAATCAAGGAAGATATAGCTGCATTCATCTACTGCTGAAAAAGATACAGACAAAATTAACGGTCCTTTTAAGGACCACCAAAATCTTTAAAAAGGAGTCTAAAATTGTTGTACATTCAGTTAAAATTGTTTATATAAGCTATAGCCCTACCCCTTATATATCTTCAAAAAAAATCCAGGCCCAAATCTTTAAAATTGGAGAGCCCCTGGCAAAATTTTCTGAGTTTACAAAATATTCTGTCGTTATTTATGTGATGCGGCTCTTCAGTAATGTGAGCCGCATTCCCACACAAACTTTTATGACACATAAAATGGCATAAAGTGTTTTATTTAATTTTTAAAACTTATCAAAAACTAATTAAAAACCATAAAACTGAATCTATGGGCTTTTTTCTTTTTCCAGGTCCCAGAAATAGGATACTGGAAAGAAATAAGCCCATATTTTCCATCTTTTGTTGTCCCCTGATCCCATATAAGACATTTGTTATTTCTTGCCAGGTGGCTCTTTTCTAATATTCTTTGCTGATATTTTTCGAAAAATCCCTCCATTTTAACTTACAAGTGTATGAATACATAATACCATCAAAATGACCTTACTGTAACCCCTTTTGAAACTTTAAATTGAAAAACAAACTTTTTAAAAATTTCATAAATTTAAATTTCAATTTAATTTAAAAAGTTTAATTCAAATTTTAAAAATAATTACACCATTGTTTTCCTTATTGAATTTTGAAGTTGCTGGCCAAATTTCATCTATGTAACTCCACAAATAAGCTTACAATTGCAGATTGAAGTGTTCAAAATATGCCCTCTGACAGGAACGGGGACCCAGTTATTTCCCCCATTGAAACGCATTGAAAATCATAGTAAATAAATGGGGTGCTGTCCAATAAATAATTTTGATAGCCACCTTGGGACTTCTGTTTCACGTTAGGCATTTGTTTCGAAGTTTCTAAGTGCAATCTCAGTGCCTCATGACCGGCATTCCGTTGCACAATTTTGTTTTGATTGACAACAGGGTAGGTCGGTCTACTTCCGGGGAAGAATAAAGGCTAGAATTTAGGCAATTTACTCTATGTACCGACGCCAGATTACATTTAAATCAATCAAAATTTTTACAGAAATTCAAGCTAGAAAGCCTACCCATTCAAATAAATCTACATTCAGTTACAGAACTTGTGTAATAATAAAACTACACCATTTTAAATAAAAGTTATATTTTTTTTTTAAGAACTACATTCGTGGGTACCGGACTGGTTGCCGTAACTGGGATCCTATTCCTGACAGGAACGGGGACCCAGTTATTTCCCCCATTGAAACGCATTGAAAATCATAGTAAATAAATGGGGTGCTGTCCAATAAATAATTTTGATAGCCACCTTGGGACTTCTGTTTCACGTTAGGCATTTGTTTCGAAGTTTCTAAGTGCAATCTCAGTGCCTCATGACCGGCATTCCGTTGCACAATTTTGTTTTGATTGACAACAGGGTAGGTCGGTCTACTTCCGGGGAAGAATAAAGGCTAGAATTTAGGCAATTTACTCTATGTACCGACGCCAGATTACATTTAAATCAATCAAAATTTTTACAGAAATTCAAGCTAGAAAGCCTACCCATTCAAATAAATCTACATTCAGTTACAGAACTTGTGTAATAATAAAACTACACCATTTTAAATAAAAGTTATATTTTTTTTTTAAGAACTACATTCGTGGGTACCGGACTGGTTGCCGTAACTGGGATCCTATTCCTGTCAGACTTTAATTTTTTTTCCAGACTTTAAACTGCACTTTTAAAATAAAGATATACATCTCAGTAGTTATTGTGCAAAGTTTCAATAGATTTGATCCAACAGTTACAGAGTTATTGATCCTTATCTATGACATCTCAAATACCAGAAAATTGATCGGATAAAATCATAAATTCATGAAGAAAATATGCTTAAAATCAGCAAAACTTTTTTATTTTAAAAGATATTTACATTCTGTAAATTGCACATGGTAGATAAAATCATTTTTGATATGGAAATCTAGTTAAAAAAGAAATTCTGCTGAAAAAAAATTAATTATAATTATTTTTTTAATTAAAAAAAAAATCTTATAAGAATTACATATGCAAAGAAGCATACCCCATAACAAGGGTATAAATCATGAGACTAGTCTTCAAACAGTCAGCTAAGTTCATTTAATATACAATGGAAAAGGCTAGATGCAGAGAAGTTCTCACTTGTAGCTAAAACCAGTCAAGACGGCACCTCCTACAGTTTAACAAATGTCGAGGGAAATCCTGGATCTGCCTGAATGCTTAATGCTACTGTGCGTTGTTATACTTGTGACTGCTCTAAATGTCCCACTAGTTCATACGTGTGTGGTGGTGGACACTCAAACTGTTGGTGGCTCATAGGAGATCCATGTACTTGGGTCCAAACAAGTTAACCAACCTGAATATGGATAACAAAGACAAGTTAATAATGCAGGAACTTTTAAAAAATGAAACTTAGCGAAGAAGCAATAATGAAAATGAAATATAATCATAACACTCAAAAAGGTGAATCTGTTAACAGAGCACTAAGTGTTTCCTTACCAAAGAATATGAACTTTTCTAGAAATTTGAAGGGAGGGAGGGAGGGCATCATCAATAATTCACACTTTGAATAATGGTACAGCTTATTCCTTGTGACAAAAAGCAGAATGTATTGGTTTTAAAATCTCAAAAGGTTCATTAAAACACTTCGACCAGATGTAAAGGGAGTGTGAACGGAACAAAGTAAACCAAAATACTCCAGAAAGGAAAAAGAAAAATTTACAACGCACCGGACAGAAGACTAAGGTTCATGTGGAAGAAAAGGATCGAAGTAAACGTACAGATAGATATAAAAAAGGGCAACCTGATCCAAAACTTGATGCTGCATTTGTAAAAGCATAATGGACAATCATTCATATGGTAGAGTAATACCTGCTAAGAAGAATATACATACCAGAAGCTGTTCTTCAAAAGTTCCAAAATCAAGGAAGATATAGCTGCATTCATCTACTGCTGAAAAAGATACAGACAAAATTAACGGTCCTTTTAAGGACCACCAAAATCTTTAAAAAGGAGTCTAAAATTGTTGTACATTCAGTTAAAATTGTTTATATAAGCTATAGCCCTACCCCTTATATATCTTCAAAAAAAATCCAGGCCCAAATCTTTAAAATTGGAGAGCCCCTGGCAAAATTTTCTGAGTTTACAAAATATTCTGTCGTTATTTATGTGATGCGGCTCTTCAGTAATGTGAGCCGCATTCCCACACAAACTTTTATGACACATAAAATGGCATAAAGTGTTTTATTTAATTTTTAAAACTTATCAAAAACTAATTAAAAACCATAAAACTGAATCTATGGGCTTTTTTCTTTTTCCAGGTCCCAGAAATAGGATACTGGAAAGAAATAAGCCCATATTTTCCATCTTTTGTTGTCCCCTGATCCCATATAAGACATTTGTTATTTCTTGCCAGGTGGCTCTTTTCTAATATTCTTTGCTGATATTTTTCGAAAAATCCCTCCATTTTAACTTACAAGTGTATGAATACATAATACCATCAAAATGACCTTACTGTAACCCCTTTTGAAACTTTAAATTGAAAAACAAACTTTTTAAAAATTTCATAAATTTAAATTTCAATTTAATTTAAAAAGTTTAATTCAAATTTTAAAAATAATTACACCATTGTTTTCCTTATTGAATTTTGAAGTTGCTGGCCAAATTTCATCTATGTAACTCCACAAATAAGCTTACAATTGCAGATTGAAGTGTTCAAAATATGCCCTCTGACAGGAACGGGGACCCAGTTATTTCCCCCATTGAAACGCATTGAAAATCATAGTAAATAAATGGGGTGCTGTCCAATAAATAATTTTGATAGCCACCTTGGGACTTCTGTTTCACGTTAGGCATTTGTTTCGAAGTTTCTAAGTGCAATCTCAGTGCCTCATGACCGGCATTCCGTTGCACAATTTTGTTTTGATTGACAACAGGGTAGGTCGGTCTACTTCCGGGGAAGAATAAAGGCTAGAATTTAGGCAATTTACTCTATGTACCGACGCCAGATTACATTTAAATCAATCAAAATTTTTACAGAAATTCAAGCTAGAAAGCCTACCCATTCAAATAAATCTACATTCAGTTACAGAACTTGTGTAATAATAAAACTACACCATTTTAAATAAAAGTTATATTTTTTTTTTAAGAACTACATTCGTGGGTACCGGACTGGTTGCCGTAACTGGGATCCTATTCCTGTCAGACTTTAATTTTTTTTCCAGACTTTAAACTGCACTTTTAAAATAAAGATATACATCTCAGTAGTTATTGTGCAAAGTTTCAATAGATTTGATCCAACAGTTACAGAGTTATTGATCCTTATCTATGACATCTCAAATACCAGAAAATTGATCGGATAAAATCATAAATTCATGAAGAAAATATGCTTAAAATCAGCAAAACTTTTTTATTTTAAAAGATATTTACATTCTGTAAATTGCACATGGTAGATAAAATCATTTTTGATATGGAAATCTAGTTAAAAAAGAAATTCTGCTGAAAAAAAATTAATTATAATTATTTTTTTAATTAAAAAAAAAATCTTATAAGAATTACATATGCAAAGAAGCATACCCCATAACAAGGGTATAAATCATGAGACTAGTCTTCAAACAGTCAGCTAAGTTCATTTAATATACAATGGAAAAGGCTAGATGCAGAGAAGTTCTCACTTGTAGCTAAAACCAGTCAAGACGGCACCTCCTACAGTTTAACAAATGTCGAGGGAAATCCTGGATCTGCCTGAATGCTTAATGCTACTGTGCGTTGTTATACTTGTGACTGCTCTAAATGTCCCACTAGTTCATACGTGTGTGGTGGTGGACACTCAAACTGTTGGTGGCTCATAGGAGATCCATGTACTTGGGTCCAAACAAGTTAACCAACCTGAATATGGATAACAAAGACAAGTTAATAATGCAGGAACTTTTAAAAAATGAAACTTAGCGAAGAAGCAATAATGAAAATGAAATATAATCATAACACTCAAAAAGGTGAATCTGTTAACAGAGCACTAAGTGTTTCCTTACCAAAGAATATGAACTTTTCTAGAAATTTGAAGGGAGGGAGGGAGGGCATCATCAATAATTCACACTTTGAATAATGGTACAGCTTATTCCTTGTGACAAAAAGCAGAATGTATTGGTTTTAAAATCTCAAAAGGTTCATTAAAACACTTCGACCAGATGTAAAGGGAGTGTGAACGGAACAAAGTAAACCAAAATACTCCAGAAAGGAAAAAGAAAAATTTACAACGCACCGGACAGAAGACTAAGGTTCATGTGGAAGAAAAGGATCGAAGTAAACGTACAGATAGATATAAAAAAGGGCAACCTGATCCAAAACTTGATGCTGCATTTGTAAAAGCATAATGGACAATCATTCATATGGTAGAGTAATACCTGCTAAGAAGAATATACATACCAGAAGCTGTTCTTCAAAAGTTCCAAAATCAAGGAAGATATAGCTGCATTCATCTACTGCTGAAAAAGATACAGACAAAATTAACGGTCCTTTTAAGGACCACCAAAATCTTTAAAAAGGAGTCTAAAATTGTTGTACATTCAGTTAAAATTGTTTATATAAGCTATAGCCCTACCCCTTATATATCTTCAAAAAAAATCCAGGCCCAAATCTTTAAAATTGGAGAGCCCCTGGCAAAATTTTCTGAGTTTACAAAATATTCTGTCGTTATTTATGTGATGCGGCTCTTCAGTAATGTGAGCCGCATTCCCACACAAACTTTTATGACACATAAAATGGCATAAAGTGTTTTATTTAATTTTTAAAACTTATCAAAAACTAATTAAAAACCATAAAACTGAATCTATGGGCTTTTTTCTTTTTCCAGGTCCCAGAAATAGGATACTGGAAAGAAATAAGCCCATATTTTCCATCTTTTGTTGTCCCCTGATCCCATATAAGACATTTGTTATTTCTTGCCAGGTGGCTCTTTTCTAATATTCTTTGCTGATATTTTTCGAAAAATCCCTCCATTTTAACTTACAAGTGTATGAATACATAATACCATCAAAATGACCTTACTGTAACCCCTTTTGAAACTTTAAATTGAAAAACAAACTTTTTAAAAATTTCATAAATTTAAATTTCAATTTAATTTAAAAAGTTTAATTCAAATTTTAAAAATAATTACACCATTGTTTTCCTTATTGAATTTTGAAGTTGCTGGCCAAATTTCATCTATGTAACTCCACAAATAAGCTTACAATTGCAGATTGAAGTGTTCAAAATATGCCCTCTGACAGGAACGGGGACCCAGTTATTTCCCCCATTGAAACGCATTGAAAATCATAGTAAATAAATGGGGTGCTGTCCAATAAATAATTTTGATAGCCACCTTGGGACTTCTGTTTCACGTTAGGCATTTGTTTCGAAGTTTCTAAGTGCAATCTCAGTGCCTCATGACCGGCATTCCGTTGCACAATTTTGTTTTGATTGACAACAGGGTAGGTCGGTCTACTTCCGGGGAAGAATAAAGGCTAGAATTTAGGCAATTTACTCTATGTACCGACGCCAGATTACATTTAAATCAATCAAAATTTTTACAGAAATTCAAGCTAGAAAGCCTACCCATTCAAATAAATCTACATTCAGTTACAGAACTTGTGTAATAATAAAACTACACCATTTTAAATAAAAGTTATATTTTTTTTTTAAGAACTACATTCGTGGGTACCGGACTGGTTGCCGTAACTGGGATCCTATTCCTGACAGGAACGGGGACCCAGTTATTTCCCCCATTGAAACGCATTGAAAATCATAGTAAATAAATGGGGTGCTGTCCAATAAATAATTTTGATAGCCACCTTGGGACTTCTGTTTCACGTTAGGCATTTGTTTCGAAGTTTCTAAGTGCAATCTCAGTGCCTCATGACCGGCATTCCGTTGCACAATTTTGTTTTGATTGACAACAGGGTAGGTCGGTCTACTTCCGGGGAAGAATAAAGGCTAGAATTTAGGCAATTTACTCTATGTACCGACGCCAGATTACATTTAAATCAATCAAAATTTTTACAGAAATTCAAGCTAGAAAGCCTACCCATTCAAATAAATCTACATTCAGTTACAGAACTTGTGTAATAATAAAACTACACCATTTTAAATAAAAGTTATATTTTTTTTTTAAGAACTACATTCGTGGGTACCGGACTGGTTGCCGTAACTGGGATCCTATTCCTGTCAGACTTTAATTTTTTTTCCAGACTTTAAACTGCACTTTTAAAATAAAGATATACATCTCAGTAGTTATTGTGCAAAGTTTCAATAGATTTGATCCAACAGTTACAGAGTTATTGATCCTTATCTATGACATCTCAAATACCAGAAAATTGATCGGATAAAATCATAAATTCATGAAGAAAATATGCTTAAAATCAGCAAAACTTTTTTATTTTAAAAGATATTTACATTCTGTAAATTGCACATGGTAGATAAAATCATTTTTGATATGGAAATCTAGTTAAAAAAGAAATTCTGCTGAAAAAAAATTAATTATAATTATTTTTTTAATTAAAAAAAAAATCTTATAAGAATTACATATGCAAAGAAGCATACCCCATAACAAGGGTATAAATCATGAGACTAGTCTTCAAACAGTCAGCTAAGTTCATTTAATATACAATGGAAAAGGCTAGATGCAGAGAAGTTCTCACTTGTAGCTAAAACCAGTCAAGACGGCACCTCCTACAGTTTAACAAATGTCGAGGGAAATCCTGGATCTGCCTGAATGCTTAATGCTACTGTGCGTTGTTATACTTGTGACTGCTCTAAATGTCCCACTAGTTCATACGTGTGTGGTGGTGGACACTCAAACTGTTGGTGGCTCATAGGAGATCCATGTACTTGGGTCCAAACAAGTTAACCAACCTGAATATGGATAACAAAGACAAGTTAATAATGCAGGAACTTTTAAAAAATGAAACTTAGCGAAGAAGCAATAATGAAAATGAAATATAATCATAACACTCAAAAAGGTGAATCTGTTAACAGAGCACTAAGTGTTTCCTTACCAAAGAATATGAACTTTTCTAGAAATTTGAAGGGAGGGAGGGAGGGCATCATCAATAATTCACACTTTGAATAATGGTACAGCTTATTCCTTGTGACAAAAAGCAGAATGTATTGGTTTTAAAATCTCAAAAGGTTCATTAAAACACTTCGACCAGATGTAAAGGGAGTGTGAACGGAACAAAGTAAACCAAAATACTCCAGAAAGGAAAAAGAAAAATTTACAACGCACCGGACAGAAGACTAAGGTTCATGTGGAAGAAAAGGATCGAAGTAAACGTACAGATAGATATAAAAAAGGGCAACCTGATCCAAAACTTGATGCTGCATTTGTAAAAGCATAATGGACAATCATTCATATGGTAGAGTAATACCTGCTAAGAAGAATATACATACCAGAAGCTGTTCTTCAAAAGTTCCAAAATCAAGGAAGATATAGCTGCATTCATCTACTGCTGAAAAAGATACAGACAAAATTAACGGTCCTTTTAAGGACCACCAAAATCTTTAAAAAGGAGTCTAAAATTGTTGTACATTCAGTTAAAATTGTTTATATAAGCTATAGCCCTACCCCTTATATATCTTCAAAAAAAATCCAGGCCCAAATCTTTAAAATTGGAGAGCCCCTGGCAAAATTTTCTGAGTTTACAAAATATTCTGTCGTTATTTATGTGATGCGGCTCTTCAGTAATGTGAGCCGCATTCCCACACAAACTTTTATGACACATAAAATGGCATAAAGTGTTTTATTTAATTTTTAAAACTTATCAAAAACTAATTAAAAACCATAAAACTGAATCTATGGGCTTTTTTCTTTTTCCAGGTCCCAGAAATAGGATACTGGAAAGAAATAAGCCCATATTTTCCATCTTTTGTTGTCCCCTGATCCCATATAAGACATTTGTTATTTCTTGCCAGGTGGCTCTTTTCTAATATTCTTTGCTGATATTTTTCGAAAAATCCCTCCATTTTAACTTACAAGTGTATGAATACATAATACCATCAAAATGACCTTACTGTAACCCCTTTTGAAACTTTAAATTGAAAAACAAACTTTTTAAAAATTTCATAAATTTAAATTTCAATTTAATTTAAAAAGTTTAATTCAAATTTTAAAAATAATTACACCATTGTTTTCCTTATTGAATTTTGAAGTTGCTGGCCAAATTTCATCTATGTAACTCCACAAATAAGCTTACAATTGCAGATTGAAGTGTTCAAAATATGCCCTCTGACAGGAACGGGGACCCAGTTATTTCCCCCATTGAAACGCATTGAAAATCATAGTAAATAAATGGGGTGCTGTCCAATAAATAATTTTGATAGCCACCTTGGGACTTCTGTTTCACGTTAGGCATTTGTTTCGAAGTTTCTAAGTGCAATCTCAGTGCCTCATGACCGGCATTCCGTTGCACAATTTTGTTTTGATTGACAACAGGGTAGGTCGGTCTACTTCCGGGGAAGAATAAAGGCTAGAATTTAGGCAATTTACTCTATGTACCGACGCCAGATTACATTTAAATCAATCAAAATTTTTACAGAAATTCAAGCTAGAAAGCCTACCCATTCAAATAAATCTACATTCAGTTACAGAACTTGTGTAATAATAAAACTACACCATTTTAAATAAAAGTTATATTTTTTTTTTAAGAACTACATTCGTGGGTACCGGACTGGTTGCCGTAACTGGGATCCTATTCCTGTCAGACTTTAATTTTTTTTCCAGACTTTAAACTGCACTTTTAAAATAAAGATATACATCTCAGTAGTTATTGTGCAAAGTTTCAATAGATTTGATCCAACAGTTACAGAGTTATTGATCCTTATCTATGACATCTCAAATACCAGAAAATTGATCGGATAAAATCATAAATTCATGAAGAAAATATGCTTAAAATCAGCAAAACTTTTTTATTTTAAAAGATATTTACATTCTGTAAATTGCACATGGTAGATAAAATCATTTTTGATATGGAAATCTAGTTAAAAAAGAAATTCTGCTGAAAAAAAATTAATTATAATTATTTTTTTAATTAAAAAAAAAATCTTATAAGAATTACATATGCAAAGAAGCATACCCCATAACAAGGGTATAAATCATGAGACTAGTCTTCAAACAGTCAGCTAAGTTCATTTAATATACAATGGAAAAGGCTAGATGCAGAGAAGTTCTCACTTGTAGCTAAAACCAGTCAAGACGGCACCTCCTACAGTTTAACAAATGTCGAGGGAAATCCTGGATCTGCCTGAATGCTTAATGCTACTGTGCGTTGTTATACTTGTGACTGCTCTAAATGTCCCACTAGTTCATACGTGTGTGGTGGTGGACACTCAAACTGTTGGTGGCTCATAGGAGATCCATGTACTTGGGTCCAAACAAGTTAACCAACCTGAATATGGATAACAAAGACAAGTTAATAATGCAGGAACTTTTAAAAAATGAAACTTAGCGAAGAAGCAATAATGAAAATGAAATATAATCATAACACTCAAAAAGGTGAATCTGTTAACAGAGCACTAAGTGTTTCCTTACCAAAGAATATGAACTTTTCTAGAAATTTGAAGGGAGGGAGGGAGGGCATCATCAATAATTCACACTTTGAATAATGGTACAGCTTATTCCTTGTGACAAAAAGCAGAATGTATTGGTTTTAAAATCTCAAAAGGTTCATTAAAACACTTCGACCAGATGTAAAGGGAGTGTGAACGGAACAAAGTAAACCAAAATACTCCAGAAAGGAAAAAGAAAAATTTACAACGCACCGGACAGAAGACTAAGGTTCATGTGGAAGAAAAGGATCGAAGTAAACGTACAGATAGATATAAAAAAGGGCAACCTGATCCAAAACTTGATGCTGCATTTGTAAAAGCATAATGGACAATCATTCATATGGTAGAGTAATACCTGCTAAGAAGAATATACATACCAGAAGCTGTTCTTCAAAAGTTCCAAAATCAAGGAAGATATAGCTGCATTCATCTACTGCTGAAAAAGATACAGACAAAATTAACGGTCCTTTTAAGGACCACCAAAATCTTTAAAAAGGAGTCTAAAATTGTTGTACATTCAGTTAAAATTGTTTATATAAGCTATAGCCCTACCCCTTATATATCTTCAAAAAAAATCCAGGCCCAAATCTTTAAAATTGGAGAGCCCCTGGCAAAATTTTCTGAGTTTACAAAATATTCTGTCGTTATTTATGTGATGCGGCTCTTCAGTAATGTGAGCCGCATTCCCACACAAACTTTTATGACACATAAAATGGCATAAAGTGTTTTATTTAATTTTTAAAACTTATCAAAAACTAATTAAAAACCATAAAACTGAATCTATGGGCTTTTTTCTTTTTCCAGGTCCCAGAAATAGGATACTGGAAAGAAATAAGCCCATATTTTCCATCTTTTGTTGTCCCCTGATCCCATATAAGACATTTGTTATTTCTTGCCAGGTGGCTCTTTTCTAATATTCTTTGCTGATATTTTTCGAAAAATCCCTCCATTTTAACTTACAAGTGTATGAATACATAATACCATCAAAATGACCTTACTGTAACCCCTTTTGAAACTTTAAATTGAAAAACAAACTTTTTAAAAATTTCATAAATTTAAATTTCAATTTAATTTAAAAAGTTTAATTCAAATTTTAAAAATAATTACACCATTGTTTTCCTTATTGAATTTTGAAGTTGCTGGCCAAATTTCATCTATGTAACTCCACAAATAAGCTTACAATTGCAGATTGAAGTGTTCAAAATATGCCCTCTGACAGGAACGGGGACCCAGTTATTTCCCCCATTGAAACGCATTGAAAATCATAGTAAATAAATGGGGTGCTGTCCAATAAATAATTTTGATAGCCACCTTGGGACTTCTGTTTCACGTTAGGCATTTGTTTCGAAGTTTCTAAGTGCAATCTCAGTGCCTCATGACCGGCATTCCGTTGCACAATTTTGTTTTGATTGACAACAGGGTAGGTCGGTCTACTTCCGGGGAAGAATAAAGGCTAGAATTTAGGCAATTTACTCTATGTACCGACGCCAGATTACATTTAAATCAATCAAAATTTTTACAGAAATTCAAGCTAGAAAGCCTACCCATTCAAATAAATCTACATTCAGTTACAGAACTTGTGTAATAATAAAACTACACCATTTTAAATAAAAGTTATATTTTTTTTTTAAGAACTACATTCGTGGGTACCGGACTGGTTGCCGTAACTGGGATCCTATTCCTGACAGGAACGGGGACCCAGTTATTTCCCCCATTGAAACGCATTGAAAATCATAGTAAATAAATGGGGTGCTGTCCAATAAATAATTTTGATAGCCACCTTGGGACTTCTGTTTCACGTTAGGCATTTGTTTCGAAGTTTCTAAGTGCAATCTCAGTGCCTCATGACCGGCATTCCGTTGCACAATTTTGTTTTGATTGACAACAGGGTAGGTCGGTCTACTTCCGGGGAAGAATAAAGGCTAGAATTTAGGCAATTTACTCTATGTACCGACGCCAGATTACATTTAAATCAATCAAAATTTTTACAGAAATTCAAGCTAGAAAGCCTACCCATTCAAATAAATCTACATTCAGTTACAGAACTTGTGTAATAATAAAACTACACCATTTTAAATAAAAGTTATATTTTTTTTTTAAGAACTACATTCGTGGGTACCGGACTGGTTGCCGTAACTGGGATCCTATTCCTGTCAGACTTTAATTTTTTTTCCAGACTTTAAACTGCACTTTTAAAATAAAGATATACATCTCAGTAGTTATTGTGCAAAGTTTCAATAGATTTGATCCAACAGTTACAGAGTTATTGATCCTTATCTATGACATCTCAAATACCAGAAAATTGATCGGATAAAATCATAAATTCATGAAGAAAATATGCTTAAAATCAGCAAAACTTTTTTATTTTAAAAGATATTTACATTCTGTAAATTGCACATGGTAGATAAAATCATTTTTGATATGGAAATCTAGTTAAAAAAGAAATTCTGCTGAAAAAAAATTAATTATAATTATTTTTTTAATTAAAAAAAAAATCTTATAAGAATTACATATGCAAAGAAGCATACCCCATAACAAGGGTATAAATCATGAGACTAGTCTTCAAACAGTCAGCTAAGTTCATTTAATATACAATGGAAAAGGCTAGATGCAGAGAAGTTCTCACTTGTAGCTAAAACCAGTCAAGACGGCACCTCCTACAGTTTAACAAATGTCGAGGGAAATCCTGGATCTGCCTGAATGCTTAATGCTACTGTGCGTTGTTATACTTGTGACTGCTCTAAATGTCCCACTAGTTCATACGTGTGTGGTGGTGGACACTCAAACTGTTGGTGGCTCATAGGAGATCCATGTACTTGGGTCCAAACAAGTTAACCAACCTGAATATGGATAACAAAGACAAGTTAATAATGCAGGAACTTTTAAAAAATGAAACTTAGCGAAGAAGCAATAATGAAAATGAAATATAATCATAACACTCAAAAAGGTGAATCTGTTAACAGAGCACTAAGTGTTTCCTTACCAAAGAATATGAACTTTTCTAGAAATTTGAAGGGAGGGAGGGAGGGCATCATCAATAATTCACACTTTGAATAATGGTACAGCTTATTCCTTGTGACAAAAAGCAGAATGTATTGGTTTTAAAATCTCAAAAGGTTCATTAAAACACTTCGACCAGATGTAAAGGGAGTGTGAACGGAACAAAGTAAACCAAAATACTCCAGAAAGGAAAAAGAAAAATTTACAACGCACCGGACAGAAGACTAAGGTTCATGTGGAAGAAAAGGATCGAAGTAAACGTACAGATAGATATAAAAAAGGGCAACCTGATCCAAAACTTGATGCTGCATTTGTAAAAGCATAATGGACAATCATTCATATGGTAGAGTAATACCTGCTAAGAAGAATATACATACCAGAAGCTGTTCTTCAAAAGTTCCAAAATCAAGGAAGATATAGCTGCATTCATCTACTGCTGAAAAAGATACAGACAAAATTAACGGTCCTTTTAAGGACCACCAAAATCTTTAAAAAGGAGTCTAAAATTGTTGTACATTCAGTTAAAATTGTTTATATAAGCTATAGCCCTACCCCTTATATATCTTCAAAAAAAATCCAGGCCCAAATCTTTAAAATTGGAGAGCCCCTGGCAAAATTTTCTGAGTTTACAAAATATTCTGTCGTTATTTATGTGATGCGGCTCTTCAGTAATGTGAGCCGCATTCCCACACAAACTTTTATGACACATAAAATGGCATAAAGTGTTTTATTTAATTTTTAAAACTTATCAAAAACTAATTAAAAACCATAAAACTGAATCTATGGGCTTTTTTCTTTTTCCAGGTCCCAGAAATAGGATACTGGAAAGAAATAAGCCCATATTTTCCATCTTTTGTTGTCCCCTGATCCCATATAAGACATTTGTTATTTCTTGCCAGGTGGCTCTTTTCTAATATTCTTTGCTGATATTTTTCGAAAAATCCCTCCATTTTAACTTACAAGTGTATGAATACATAATACCATCAAAATGACCTTACTGTAACCCCTTTTGAAACTTTAAATTGAAAAACAAACTTTTTAAAAATTTCATAAATTTAAATTTCAATTTAATTTAAAAAGTTTAATTCAAATTTTAAAAATAATTACACCATTGTTTTCCTTATTGAATTTTGAAGTTGCTGGCCAAATTTCATCTATGTAACTCCACAAATAAGCTTACAATTGCAGATTGAAGTGTTCAAAATATGCCCTCTGACAGGAACGGGGACCCAGTTATTTCCCCCATTGAAACGCATTGAAAATCATAGTAAATAAATGGGGTGCTGTCCAATAAATAATTTTGATAGCCACCTTGGGACTTCTGTTTCACGTTAGGCATTTGTTTCGAAGTTTCTAAGTGCAATCTCAGTGCCTCATGACCGGCATTCCGTTGCACAATTTTGTTTTGATTGACAACAGGGTAGGTCGGTCTACTTCCGGGGAAGAATAAAGGCTAGAATTTAGGCAATTTACTCTATGTACCGACGCCAGATTACATTTAAATCAATCAAAATTTTTACAGAAATTCAAGCTAGAAAGCCTACCCATTCAAATAAATCTACATTCAGTTACAGAACTTGTGTAATAATAAAACTACACCATTTTAAATAAAAGTTATATTTTTTTTTTAAGAACTACATTCGTGGGTACCGGACTGGTTGCCGTAACTGGGATCCTATTCCTGACAGGAACGGGGACCCAGTTATTTCCCCCATTGAAACGCATTGAAAATCATAGTAAATAAATGGGGTGCTGTCCAATAAATAATTTTGATAGCCACCTTGGGACTTCTGTTTCACGTTAGGCATTTGTTTCGAAGTTTCTAAGTGCAATCTCAGTGCCTCATGACCGGCATTCCGTTGCACAATTTTGTTTTGATTGACAACAGGGTAGGTCGGTCTACTTCCGGGGAAGAATAAAGGCTAGAATTTAGGCAATTTACTCTATGTACCGACGCCAGATTACATTTAAATCAATCAAAATTTTTACAGAAATTCAAGCTAGAAAGCCTACCCATTCAAATAAATCTACATTCAGTTACAGAACTTGTGTAATAATAAAACTACACCATTTTAAATAAAAGTTATATTTTTTTTTTAAGAACTACATTCGTGGGTACCGGACTGGTTGCCGTAACTGGGATCCTATTCCTGTCAGACTTTAATTTTTTTTCCAGACTTTAAACTGCACTTTTAAAATAAAGATATACATCTCAGTAGTTATTGTGCAAAGTTTCAATAGATTTGATCCAACAGTTACAGAGTTATTGATCCTTATCTATGACATCTCAAATACCAGAAAATTGATCGGATAAAATCATAAATTCATGAAGAAAATATGCTTAAAATCAGCAAAACTTTTTTATTTTAAAAGATATTTACATTCTGTAAATTGCACATGGTAGATAAAATCATTTTTGATATGGAAATCTAGTTAAAAAAGAAATTCTGCTGAAAAAAAATTAATTATAATTATTTTTTTAATTAAAAAAAAAATCTTATAAGAATTACATATGCAAAGAAGCATACCCCATAACAAGGGTATAAATCATGAGACTAGTCTTCAAACAGTCAGCTAAGTTCATTTAATATACAATGGAAAAGGCTAGATGCAGAGAAGTTCTCACTTGTAGCTAAAACCAGTCAAGACGGCACCTCCTACAGTTTAACAAATGTCGAGGGAAATCCTGGATCTGCCTGAATGCTTAATGCTACTGTGCGTTGTTATACTTGTGACTGCTCTAAATGTCCCACTAGTTCATACGTGTGTGGTGGTGGACACTCAAACTGTTGGTGGCTCATAGGAGATCCATGTACTTGGGTCCAAACAAGTTAACCAACCTGAATATGGATAACAAAGACAAGTTAATAATGCAGGAACTTTTAAAAAATGAAACTTAGCGAAGAAGCAATAATGAAAATGAAATATAATCATAACACTCAAAAAGGTGAATCTGTTAACAGAGCACTAAGTGTTTCCTTACCAAAGAATATGAACTTTTCTAGAAATTTGAAGGGAGGGAGGGAGGGCATCATCAATAATTCACACTTTGAATAATGGTACAGCTTATTCCTTGTGACAAAAAGCAGAATGTATTGGTTTTAAAATCTCAAAAGGTTCATTAAAACACTTCGACCAGATGTAAAGGGAGTGTGAACGGAACAAAGTAAACCAAAATACTCCAGAAAGGAAAAAGAAAAATTTACAACGCACCGGACAGAAGACTAAGGTTCATGTGGAAGAAAAGGATCGAAGTAAACGTACAGATAGATATAAAAAAGGGCAACCTGATCCAAAACTTGATGCTGCATTTGTAAAAGCATAATGGACAATCATTCATATGGTAGAGTAATACCTGCTAAGAAGAATATACATACCAGAAGCTGTTCTTCAAAAGTTCCAAAATCAAGGAAGATATAGCTGCATTCATCTACTGCTGAAAAAGATACAGACAAAATTAACGGTCCTTTTAAGGACCACCAAAATCTTTAAAAAGGAGTCTAAAATTGTTGTACATTCAGTTAAAATTGTTTATATAAGCTATAGCCCTACCCCTTATATATCTTCAAAAAAAATCCAGGCCCAAATCTTTAAAATTGGAGAGCCCCTGGCAAAATTTTCTGAGTTTACAAAATATTCTGTCGTTATTTATGTGATGCGGCTCTTCAGTAATGTGAGCCGCATTCCCACACAAACTTTTATGACACATAAAATGGCATAAAGTGTTTTATTTAATTTTTAAAACTTATCAAAAACTAATTAAAAACCATAAAACTGAATCTATGGGCTTTTTTCTTTTTCCAGGTCCCAGAAATAGGATACTGGAAAGAAATAAGCCCATATTTTCCATCTTTTGTTGTCCCCTGATCCCATATAAGACATTTGTTATTTCTTGCCAGGTGGCTCTTTTCTAATATTCTTTGCTGATATTTTTCGAAAAATCCCTCCATTTTAACTTACAAGTGTATGAATACATAATACCATCAAAATGACCTTACTGTAACCCCTTTTGAAACTTTAAATTGAAAAACAAACTTTTTAAAAATTTCATAAATTTAAATTTCAATTTAATTTAAAAAGTTTAATTCAAATTTTAAAAATAATTACACCATTGTTTTCCTTATTGAATTTTGAAGTTGCTGGCCAAATTTCATCTATGTAACTCCACAAATAAGCTTACAATTGCAGATTGAAGTGTTCAAAATATGCCCTCTGACAGGAACGGGGACCCAGTTATTTCCCCCATTGAAACGCATTGAAAATCATAGTAAATAAATGGGGTGCTGTCCAATAAATAATTTTGATAGCCACCTTGGGACTTCTGTTTCACGTTAGGCATTTGTTTCGAAGTTTCTAAGTGCAATCTCAGTGCCTCATGACCGGCATTCCGTTGCACAATTTTGTTTTGATTGACAACAGGGTAGGTCGGTCTACTTCCGGGGAAGAATAAAGGCTAGAATTTAGGCAATTTACTCTATGTACCGACGCCAGATTACATTTAAATCAATCAAAATTTTTACAGAAATTCAAGCTAGAAAGCCTACCCATTCAAATAAATCTACATTCAGTTACAGAACTTGTGTAATAATAAAACTACACCATTTTAAATAAAAGTTATATTTTTTTTTTAAGAACTACATTCGTGGGTACCGGACTGGTTGCCGTAACTGGGATCCTATTCCTGACAGGAACGGGGACCCAGTTATTTCCCCCATTGAAACGCATTGAAAATCATAGTAAATAAATGGGGTGCTGTCCAATAAATAATTTTGATAGCCACCTTGGGACTTCTGTTTCACGTTAGGCATTTGTTTCGAAGTTTCTAAGTGCAATCTCAGTGCCTCATGACCGGCATTCCGTTGCACAATTTTGTTTTGATTGACAACAGGGTAGGTCGGTCTACTTCCGGGGAAGAATAAAGGCTAGAATTTAGGCAATTTACTCTATGTACCGACGCCAGATTACATTTAAATCAATCAAAATTTTTACAGAAATTCAAGCTAGAAAGCCTACCCATTCAAATAAATCTACATTCAGTTACAGAACTTGTGTAATAATAAAACTACACCATTTTAAATAAAAGTTATATTTTTTTTTTAAGAACTACATTCGTGGGTACCGGACTGGTTGCCGTAACTGGGATCCTATTCCTGTCAGACTTTAATTTTTTTTCCAGACTTTAAACTGCACTTTTAAAATAAAGATATACATCTCAGTAGTTATTGTGCAAAGTTTCAATAGATTTGATCCAACAGTTACAGAGTTATTGATCCTTATCTATGACATCTCAAATACCAGAAAATTGATCGGATAAAATCATAAATTCATGAAGAAAATATGCTTAAAATCAGCAAAACTTTTTTATTTTAAAAGATATTTACATTCTGTAAATTGCACATGGTAGATAAAATCATTTTTGATATGGAAATCTAGTTAAAAAAGAAATTCTGCTGAAAAAAAATTAATTATAATTATTTTTTTAATTAAAAAAAAAATCTTATAAGAATTACATATGCAAAGAAGCATACCCCATAACAAGGGTATAAATCATGAGACTAGTCTTCAAACAGTCAGCTAAGTTCATTTAATATACAATGGAAAAGGCTAGATGCAGAGAAGTTCTCACTTGTAGCTAAAACCAGTCAAGACGGCACCTCCTACAGTTTAACAAATGTCGAGGGAAATCCTGGATCTGCCTGAATGCTTAATGCTACTGTGCGTTGTTATACTTGTGACTGCTCTAAATGTCCCACTAGTTCATACGTGTGTGGTGGTGGACACTCAAACTGTTGGTGGCTCATAGGAGATCCATGTACTTGGGTCCAAACAAGTTAACCAACCTGAATATGGATAACAAAGACAAGTTAATAATGCAGGAACTTTTAAAAAATGAAACTTAGCGAAGAAGCAATAATGAAAATGAAATATAATCATAACACTCAAAAAGGTGAATCTGTTAACAGAGCACTAAGTGTTTCCTTACCAAAGAATATGAACTTTTCTAGAAATTTGAAGGGAGGGAGGGAGGGCATCATCAATAATTCACACTTTGAATAATGGTACAGCTTATTCCTTGTGACAAAAAGCAGAATGTATTGGTTTTAAAATCTCAAAAGGTTCATTAAAACACTTCGACCAGATGTAAAGGGAGTGTGAACGGAACAAAGTAAACCAAAATACTCCAGAAAGGAAAAAGAAAAATTTACAACGCACCGGACAGAAGACTAAGGTTCATGTGGAAGAAAAGGATCGAAGTAAACGTACAGATAGATATAAAAAAGGGCAACCTGATCCAAAACTTGATGCTGCATTTGTAAAAGCATAATGGACAATCATTCATATGGTAGAGTAATACCTGCTAAGAAGAATATACATACCAGAAGCTGTTCTTCAAAAGTTCCAAAATCAAGGAAGATATAGCTGCATTCATCTACTGCTGAAAAAGATACAGACAAAATTAACGGTCCTTTTAAGGACCACCAAAATCTTTAAAAAGGAGTCTAAAATTGTTGTACATTCAGTTAAAATTGTTTATATAAGCTATAGCCCTACCCCTTATATATCTTCAAAAAAAATCCAGGCCCAAATCTTTAAAATTGGAGAGCCCCTGGCAAAATTTTCTGAGTTTACAAAATATTCTGTCGTTATTTATGTGATGCGGCTCTTCAGTAATGTGAGCCGCATTCCCACACAAACTTTTATGACACATAAAATGGCATAAAGTGTTTTATTTAATTTTTAAAACTTATCAAAAACTAATTAAAAACCATAAAACTGAATCTATGGGCTTTTTTCTTTTTCCAGGTCCCAGAAATAGGATACTGGAAAGAAATAAGCCCATATTTTCCATCTTTTGTTGTCCCCTGATCCCATATAAGACATTTGTTATTTCTTGCCAGGTGGCTCTTTTCTAATATTCTTTGCTGATATTTTTCGAAAAATCCCTCCATTTTAACTTACAAGTGTATGAATACATAATACCATCAAAATGACCTTACTGTAACCCCTTTTGAAACTTTAAATTGAAAAACAAACTTTTTAAAAATTTCATAAATTTAAATTTCAATTTAATTTAAAAAGTTTAATTCAAATTTTAAAAATAATTACACCATTGTTTTCCTTATTGAATTTTGAAGTTGCTGGCCAAATTTCATCTATGTAACTCCACAAATAAGCTTACAATTGCAGATTGAAGTGTTCAAAATATGCCCTCTGACAGGAACGGGGACCCAGTTATTTCCCCCATTGAAACGCATTGAAAATCATAGTAAATAAATGGGGTGCTGTCCAATAAATAATTTTGATAGCCACCTTGGGACTTCTGTTTCACGTTAGGCATTTGTTTCGAAGTTTCTAAGTGCAATCTCAGTGCCTCATGACCGGCATTCCGTTGCACAATTTTGTTTTGATTGACAACAGGGTAGGTCGGTCTACTTCCGGGGAAGAATAAAGGCTAGAATTTAGGCAATTTACTCTATGTACCGACGCCAGATTACATTTAAATCAATCAAAATTTTTACAGAAATTCAAGCTAGAAAGCCTACCCATTCAAATAAATCTACATTCAGTTACAGAACTTGTGTAATAATAAAACTACACCATTTTAAATAAAAGTTATATTTTTTTTTTAAGAACTACATTCGTGGGTACCGGACTGGTTGCCGTAACTGGGATCCTATTCCTGACAGGAACGGGGACCCAGTTATTTCCCCCATTGAAACGCATTGAAAATCATAGTAAATAAATGGGGTGCTGTCCAATAAATAATTTTGATAGCCACCTTGGGACTTCTGTTTCACGTTAGGCATTTGTTTCGAAGTTTCTAAGTGCAATCTCAGTGCCTCATGACCGGCATTCCGTTGCACAATTTTGTTTTGATTGACAACAGGGTAGGTCGGTCTACTTCCGGGGAAGAATAAAGGCTAGAATTTAGGCAATTTACTCTATGTACCGACGCCAGATTACATTTAAATCAATCAAAATTTTTACAGAAATTCAAGCTAGAAAGCCTACCCATTCAAATAAATCTACATTCAGTTACAGAACTTGTGTAATAATAAAACTACACCATTTTAAATAAAAGTTATATTTTTTTTTTAAGAACTACATTCGTGGGTACCGGACTGGTTGCCGTAACTGGGATCCTATTCCTGTCAGACTTTAATTTTTTTTCCAGACTTTAAACTGCACTTTTAAAATAAAGATATACATCTCAGTAGTTATTGTGCAAAGTTTCAATAGATTTGATCCAACAGTTACAGAGTTATTGATCCTTATCTATGACATCTCAAATACCAGAAAATTGATCGGATAAAATCATAAATTCATGAAGAAAATATGCTTAAAATCAGCAAAACTTTTTTATTTTAAAAGATATTTACATTCTGTAAATTGCACATGGTAGATAAAATCATTTTTGATATGGAAATCTAGTTAAAAAAGAAATTCTGCTGAAAAAAAAATAATTATAATTATTTTTTTAATTAAAAAAAAAATCTTATAAGAATTACATATGCAAAGAAGCATACCCCATCACAAGGGTATAAATCATGAGACTAGTCTTCAAACAGTCAGCTAAGTTCATTTAATATACAATGGAAAAGGCTAGATGCAGAGAAGTTCTCACTTGTAGCTAAAACCAGTCAAGACGGCACCTCCTACAGTTTAACAAATGTCGAGGGAAATCCTGGATCTGCCTGAATGCTTAATGCTACTGTGCGTTGTTATACTTGTGACTGCTCTAAATGTCCCACTAGTTCATACGTGTGTGGTGGTGGACACTCAAACTGTTGGTGGCTCATAGGAGATCCATGTACTTGGGTCCAAACAAGTTAACCAACCTGAATATGGATAACAAAGACAAGTTAATAATGCAGGAACTTTTAAAAAATGAAACTTAGCGAAGAAGCAATAATGAAAATGAAATATAATCATAACACTCAAAAAGGTGAATCTGTTAACAGAGCACTAAGTGTTTCCTTACCAAAGAATATGAACTTTTCTAGAAATTTGAAGGGAGGGAGGGAGGGCATCATCAATAATTCACACTTTGAATAATGGTACAGCTTATTCCTTGTGACAAAAAGCAGAATGTATTGGTTTTAAAATCTCAAAAGGTTCATTAAAACACTTCGACCAGATGTAAAGGGAGTGTGAACGGAACAAAGTAAACCAAAATACTCCAGAAAGGAAAAAGAAAAATTTACAACGCACCGGACAGAAGACTAAGGTTCATGTGGAAGAAAAGGATCGAAGTAAACGTACAGATAGATATAAAAAAGGGCAACCTGATCCAAAACTTGATGCTGCATTTGTAAAAGCATAATGGACAATCATTCATATGGTAGAGTAATACCTGCTAAGAAGAATATACATACCAGAAGCTGTTCTTCAAAAGTTCCAAAATCAAGGAAGATATAGCTGCATTCATCTACTGCTGAAAAAGATACAGACAAAATTAACGGTCCTTTTAAGGACCACCAAAATCTTTAAAAAGGAGTCTAAAATTGTTGTACATTCAGTTAAAATTGTTTATATAAGCTATAGCCCTACCCCTTATATATCTTCAAAAAAAATCCAGGCCCAAATCTTTAAAATTGGAGAGCCCCTGGCAAAATTTTCTGAGTTTACAAAATATTCTGTCGTTATTTATGTGATGCGGCTCTTCAGTAATGTGAGCCGCATTCCCACACAAACTTTTATGACACATAAAATGGCATAAAGTGTTTTATTTAATTTTTAAAACTTATCAAAAACTAATTAAAAACCATAAAACTGAATCTATGGGCTTTTTTCTTTTTCCAGGTCCCAGAAATAGGATACTGGAAAGAAATAAGCCCATATTTTCCATCTTTTGTTGTCCCCTGATCCCATATAAGACATTTGTTATTTCTTGCCAGGTGGCTCTTTTCTAATATTCTTTGCTGATATTTTTCGAAAAATCCCTCCATTTTAACTTACAAGTGTATGAATACATAATACCATCAAAATGACCTTACTGTAACCCCTTTTGAAACTTTAAATTGAAAAACAAACTTTTTAAAAATTTCATAAATTTAAATTTCAATTTAATTTAAAAAGTTTAATTCAAATTTTAAAAATAATTACACCATTGTTTTCCTTATTGAATTTTGAAGTTGCTGGCCAAATTTCATCTATGTAACTCCACAAATAAGCTTACAATTGCAGATTGAAGTGTTCAAAATATGCCCTCTGACAGGAACGGGGACCCAGTTATTTCCCCCATTGAAACGCATTGAAAATCATAGTAAATAAATGGGGTGCTGTCCAATAAATAATTTTGATAGCCACCTTGGGACTTCTGTTTCACGTTAGGCATTTGTTTCGAAGTTTCTAAGTGCAATCTCAGTGCCTCATGACCGGCATTCCGTTGCACAATTTTGTTTTGATTGACAACAGGGTAGGTCGGTCTACTTCCGGGGAAGAATAAAGGCTAGAATTTAGGCAATTTACTCTATGTACCGACGCCAGATTACATTTAAATCAATCAAAATTTTTACAGAAATTCAAGCTAGAAAGCCTACCCATTCAAATAAATCTACATTCAGTTACAGAACTTGTGTAATAATAAAACTACACCATTTTAAATAAAAGTTATATTTTTTTTTTAAGAACTACATTCGTGGGTACCGGACTGGTTGCCGTAACTGGGATCCTATTCCTGACAGGAACGGGGACCCAGTTATTTCCCCCATTGAAACGCATTGAAAATCATAGTAAATAAATGGGGTGCTGTCCAATAAATAATTTTGATAGCCACCTTGGGACTTCTGTTTCACGTTAGGCATTTGTTTCGAAGTTTCTAAGTGCAATCTCAGTGCCTCATGACCGGCATTCCGTTGCACAATTTTGTTTTGATTGACAACAGGGTAGGTCGGTCTACTTCCGGGGAAGAATAAAGGCTAGAATTTAGGCAATTTACTCTATGTACCGACGCCAGATTACATTTAAATCAATCAAAATTTTTACAGAAATTCAAGCTAGAAAGCCTACCCATTCAAATAAATCTACATTCAGTTACAGAACTTGTGTAATAATAAAACTACACCATTTTAAATAAAAGTTATATTTTTTTTTTAAGAACTACATTCGTGGGTACCGGACTGGTTGCCGTAACTGGGATCCTATTCCTGTCAGACTTTAATTTTTTTTCCAGACTTTAAACTGCACTTTTAAAATAAAGATATACATCTCAGTAGTTATTGTGCAAAGTTTCAATAGATTTGATCCAACAGTTACAGAGTTATTGATCCTTATCTATGACATCTCAAATACCAGAAAATTGATCGGATAAAATCATAAATTCATGAAGAAAATATGCTTAAAATCAGCAAAACTTTTTTATTTTAAAAGATATTTACATTCTGTAAATTGCACATGGTAGATAAAATCATTTTTGATATGGAAATCTAGTTAAAAAAGAAATTCTGCTGAAAAAAAAATAATTATAATTATTTTTTTAATTAAAAAAAAAATCTTATAAGAATTACATATGCAAAGAAGCATACCCCATCACAAGGGTATAAATCATGAGACTAGTCTTCAAACAGTCAGCTAAGTTCATTTAATATACAATGGAAAAGGCTAGATGCAGAGAAGTTCTCACTTGTAGCTAAAACCAGTCAAGACGGCACCTCCTACAGTTTAACAAATGTCGAGGGAAATCCTGGATCTGCCTGAATGCTTAATGCTACTGTGCGTTGTTATACTTGTGACTGCTCTAAATGTCCCACTAGTTCATACGTGTGTGGTGGTGGACACTCAAACTGTTGGTGGCTCATAGGAGATCCATGTACTTGGGTCCAAACAAGTTAACCAACCTGAATATGGATAACAAAGACAAGTTAATAATGCAGGAACTTTTAAAAAATGAAACTTAGCGAAGAAGCAATAATGAAAATGAAATATAATCATAACACTCAAAAAGGTGAATCTGTTAACAGAGCACTAAGTGTTTCCTTACCAAAGAATATGAACTTTTCTAGAAATTTGAAGGGAGGGAGGGAGGGCATCATCAATAATTCACACTTTGAATAATGGTACAGCTTATTCCTTGTGACAAAAAGCAGAATGTATTGGTTTTAAAATCTCAAAAGGTTCATTAAAACACTTCGACCAGATGTAAAGGGAGTGTGAACGGAACAAAGTAAACCAAAATACTCCAGAAAGGAAAAAGAAAAATTTACAACGCACCGGACAGAAGACTAAGGTTCATGTGGAAGAAAAGGATCGAAGTAAACGTACAGATAGATATAAAAAAGGGCAACCTGATCCAAAACTTGATGCTGCATTTGTAAAAGCATAATGGACAATCATTCATATGGTAGAGTAATACCTGCTAAGAAGAATATACATACCAGAAGCTGTTCTTCAAAAGTTCCAAAATCAAGGAAGATATAGCTGCATTCATCTACTGCTGAAAAAGATACAGACAAAATTAACGGTCCTTTTAAGGACCACCAAAATCTTTAAAAAGGAGTCTAAAATTGTTGTACATTCAGTTAAAATTGTTTATATAAGCTATAGCCCTACCCCTTATATATCTTCAAAAAAAATCCAGGCCCAAATCTTTAAAATTGGAGAGCCCCTGGCAAAATTTTCTGAGTTTACAAAATATTCTGTCGTTATTTATGTGATGCGGCTCTTCAGTAATGTGAGCCGCATTCCCACACAAACTTTTATGACACATAAAATGGCATAAAGTGTTTTATTTAATTTTTAAAACTTATCAAAAACTAATTAAAAACCATAAAACTGAATCTATGGGCTTTTTTCTTTTTCCAGGTCCCAGAAATAGGATACTGGAAAGAAATAAGCCCATATTTTCCATCTTTTGTTGTCCCCTGATCCCATATAAGACATTTGTTATTTCTTGCCAGGTGGCTCTTTTCTAATATTCTTTGCTGATATTTTTCGAAAAATCCCTCCATTTTAACTTACAAGTGTATGAATACATAATACCATCAAAATGACCTTACTGTAACCCCTTTTGAAACTTTAAATTGAAAAACAAACTTTTTAAAAATTTCATAAATTTAAATTTCAATTTAATTTAAAAAGTTTAATTCAAATTTTAAAAATAATTACACCATTGTTTTCCTTATTGAATTTTGAAGTTGCTGGCCAAATTTCATCTATGTAACTCCACAAATAAGCTTACAATTGCAGATTGAAGTGTTCAAAATATGCCCTCTGACAGGAACGGGGACCCAGTTATTTCCCCCATTGAAACGCATTGAAAATCATAGTAAATAAATGGGGTGCTGTCCAATAAATAATTTTGATAGCCACCTTGGGACTTCTGTTTCACGTTAGGCATTTGTTTCGAAGTTTCTAAGTGCAATCTCAGTGCCTCATGACCGGCATTCCGTTGCACAATTTTGTTTTGATTGACAACAGGGTAGGTCGGTCTACTTCCGGGGAAGAATAAAGGCTAGAATTTAGGCAATTTACTCTATGTACCGACGCCAGATTACATTTAAATCAATCAAAATTTTTACAGAAATTCAAGCTAGAAAGCCTACCCATTCAAATAAATCTACATTCAGTTACAGAACTTGTGTAATAATAAAACTACACCATTTTAAATAAAAGTTATATTTTTTTTTTAAGAACTACATTCGTGGGTACCGAACTGGTTGCCGTAACTGGGATCCTATTCCTGTCAGACTTTAATTTTTTTTCCAGACTTTAAACTGCACTTTTAAAATAAAGATATACATCTCAGTAGTTATTGTGCAAAGTTTCAATAGATTTGATCCAACAGTTACAGAGTTATTGATCCTTATCTATGACATCTCAAATACCAGAAAATTGATCGGATAAAATCATAAATTCATGAAGAAAATATGCTTAAAATCAGCAAAACTTTTTTATTTTAAAAGATATTTACATTCTGTAAATTGCACATGGTAGATAAAATCATTTTTGATATGGAAATCTAGTTAAAAAAGAAATTCTGCTGAAAAAAAATTAATTATAATTATTTTTTTAATTAAAAAAAAAATCTTATAAGAATTACATATGCAAAGAAGCATACCCCATAACAAGGGTATAAATCATGAGACTAGTCTTCAAACAGTCAGCTAAGTTCATTTAATATACAATGGAAAAGGCTAGATGCAGAGAAGTTCTCACTTGTAGCTAAAACCAGTCAAGACGGCACCTCCTACAGTTTAACAAATGTCGAGGGAAATCCTGGATCTGCCTGAATGCTTAATGCTACTGTGCGTTGTTATACTTGTGACTGCTCTAAATGTCCCACTAGTTCATACGTGTGTGGTGGTGGACACTCAAACTGTTGGTGGCTCATAGGAGATCCATGTACTTGGGTCCAAACAAGTTAACCAACCTGAATATGGATAACAAAGACAAGTTAATAATGCAGGAACTTTTAAAAAATGAAACTTAGCGAAGAAGCAATAATGAAAATGAAATATAATCATAACACTCAAAAAGGTGAATCTGTTAACAGAGCACTAAGTGTTTCCTTACCAAAGAATATGAACTTTTCTAGAAATTTGAAGGGAGGGAGGGAGGGCATCATCAATAATTCACACTTTGAATAATGGTACAGCTTATTCCTTGTGACAAAAAGCAGAATGTATTGGTTTTAAAATCTCAAAAGGTTCATTAAAACACTTCGACCAGATGTAAAGGGAGTGTGAACGGAACAAAGTAAACCAAAATACTCCAGAAAGGAAAAAGAAAAATTTACAACGCACCGGACAGAAGACTAAGGTTCATGTGGAAGAAAAGGATCGAAGTAAACGTACAGATAGATATAAAAAAGGGCAACCTGATCCAAAACTTGATGCTGCATTTGTAAAAGCATAATGGACAATCATTCATATGGTAGAGTAATACCTGCTAAGAAGAATATACATACCAGAAGCTGTTCTTCAAAAGTTCCAAAATCAAGGAAGATATAGCTGCATTCATCTACTGCTGAAAAAGATACAGACAAAATTAACGGTCCTTTTAAGGACCACCAAAATCTTTAAAAAGGAGTCTAAAATTGTTGTACATTCAGTTAAAATTGTTTATATAAGCTATAGCCCTACCCCTTATATATCTTCAAAAAAAATCCAGGCCCAAATCTTTAAAATTGGAGAGCCCCTGGCAAAATTTTCTGAGTTTACAAAATATTCTGTCGTTATTTATGTGATGCGGCTCTTCAGTAATGTGAGCCGCATTCCCACACAAACTTTTATGACACATAAAATGGCATAAAGTGTTTTATTTAATTTTTAAAACTTATCAAAAACTAATTAAAAACCATAAAACTGAATCTATGGGCTTTTTTCTTTTTCCAGGTCCCAGAAATAGGATACTGGAAAGAAATAAGCCCATATTTTCCATCTTTTGTTGTCCCCTGATCCCATATAAGACATTTGTTATTTCTTGCCAGGTGGCTCTTTTCTAATATTCTTTGCTGATATTTTTCGAAAAATCCCTCCATTTTAACTTACAAGTGTATGAATACATAATACCATCAAAATGACCTTACTGTAACCCCTTTTGAAACTTTAAATTGAAAAACAAACTTTTTAAAAATTTCATAAATTTAAATTTCAATTTAATTTAAAAAGTTTAATTCAAATTTTAAAAATAATTACACCATTGTTTTCCTTATTGAATTTTGAAGTTGCTGGCCAAATTTCATCTATGTAACTCCACAAATAAGCTTACAATTGCAGATTGAAGTGTTCAAAATATGCCCTCTGACAGACTTTAATTTTTTTTCCAGACTTTAAACTGCACTTTTAAAATAAAGATATACATCTCAGTAGTTATTGTGCAAAGTTTCAATAGATTTGATCCAACAGTTACAGAGTTATTGATCCTTATCTATGACATCTCAAATACCAGAAAATTGATCGGATAAAATCATAAATTCATGAAGAAAATATGCTTAAAATCAGCAAAACTTTTTTATTTTAAAAGATATTTACATTCTGTAAATTGCACATGGTAGATAAAATCATTTTTGATATGGAAATCTAGTTAAAAAAGAAATTCTGCTGAAAAAAAATTAATTATAATTATTTTTTTAATTAAAAAAAAAATCTTATAAGAATTACATATGCAAAGAAGCATACCCCATAACAAGGGTATAAATCATGAGACTAGTCTTCAAACAGTCAGCTAAGTTCATTTAATATACAATGGAAAAGGCTAGATGCAGAGAAGTTCTCACTTGTAGCTAAAACCAGTCAAGACGGCACCTCCTACAGTTTAACAAATGTCGAGGGAAATCCTGGATCTGCCTGAATGCTTAATGCTACTGTGCGTTGTTATACTTGTGACTGCTCTAAATGTCCCACTAGTTCATACGTGTGTGGTGGTGGACACTCAAACTGTTGGTGGCTCATAGGAGATCCATGTACTTGGGTCCAAACAAGTTAACCAACCTGAATATGGATAACAAAGACAAGTTAATAATGCAGGAACTTTTAAAAAATGAAACTTAGCGAAGAAGCAATAATGAAAATGAAATATAATCATAACACTCAAAAAGGTGAATCTGTTAACAGAGCACTAAGTGTTTCCTTACCAAAGAATATGAACTTTTCTAGAAATTTGAAGGGAGGGAGGGAGGGCATCATCAATAATTCACACTTTGAATAATGGTACAGCTTATTCCTTGTGACAAAAAGCAGAATGTATTGGTTTTAAAATCTCAAAAGGTTCATTAAAACACTTCGACCAGATGTAAAGGGAGTGTGAACGGAACAAAGTAAACCAAAATACTCCAGAAAGGAAAAAGAAAAATTTACAACGCACCGGACAGAAGACTAAGGTTCATGTGGAAGAAAAGGATCGAAGTAAACGTACAGATAGATATAAAAAAGGGCAACCTGATCCAAAACTTGATGCTGCATTTGTAAAAGCATAATGGACAATCATTCATATGGTAGAGTAATACCTGCTAAGAAGAATATACATACCAGAAGCTGTTCTTCAAAAGTTCCAAAATCAAGGAAGATATAGCTGCATTCATCTACTGCTGAAAAAGATACAGACAAAATTAACGGTCCTTTTAAGGACCACCAAAATCTTTAAAAAGGAGTCTAAAATTGTTGTACATTCAGTTAAAATTGTTTATATAAGCTATAGCCCTACCCCTTATATATCTTCAAAAAAAATCCAGGCCCAAATCTTTAAAATTGGAGAGCCCCTGGCAAAATTTTCTGAGTTTACAAAATATTCTGTCGTTATTTATGTGATGCGGCTCTTCAGTAATGTGAGCCGCATTCCCACACAAACTTTTATGACACATAAAATGGCATAAAGTGTTTTATTTAATTTTTAAAACTTATCAAAAACTAATTAAAAACCATAAAACTGAATCTATGGGCTTTTTTCTTTTTCCAGGTCCCAGAAATAGGATACTGGAAAGAAATAAGCCCATATTTTCCATCTTTTGTTGTCCCCTGATCCCATATAAGACATTTGTTATTTCTTGCCAGGTGGCTCTTTTCTAATATTCTTTGCTGATATTTTTCGAAAAATCCCTCCATTTTAACTTACAAGTGTATGAATACATAATACCATCAAAATGACCTTACTGTAACCCCTTTTGAAACTTTAAATTGAAAAACAAACTTTTTAAAAATTTCATAAATTTAAATTTCAATTTAATTTAAAAAGTTTAATTCAAATTTTAAAAATAATTACACCATTGTTTTCCTTATTGAATTTTGAAGTTGCTGGCCAAATTTCATCTATGTAACTCCACAAATAAGCTTACAATTGCAGATTGAAGTGTTCAAAATATGCCCTCTGACAGGAACGGGGACCCAGTTATTTCCCCCATTGAAACGCATTGAAAATCATAGTAAATAAATGGGGTGCTGTCCAATAAATAATTTTGATAGCCACCTTGGGACTTCTGTTTCACGTTAGGCATTTGTTTCGAAGTTTCTAAGTGCAATCTCAGTGCCTCATGACCGGCATTCCGTTGCACAATTTTGTTTTGATTGACAACAGGGTAGGTCGGTCTACTTCCGGGGAAGAATAAAGGCTAGAATTTAGGCAATTTACTCTATGTACCGACGCCAGATTACATTTAAATCAATCAAAATTTTTACAGAAATTCAAGCTAGAAAGCCTACCCATTCAAATAAATCTACATTCAGTTACAGAACTTGTGTAATAATAAAACTACACCATTTTAAATAAAAGTTATATTTTTTTTTTAAGAACTACATTCGTGGGTACCGGACTGGTTGCCGTAACTGGGATCCTATTCCTGACAGGAACGGGGACCCAGTTATTTCCCCCATTGAAACGCATTGAAAATCATAGTAAATAAATGGGGTGCTGTCCAATAAATAATTTTGATAGCCACCTTGGGACTTCTGTTTCACGTTAGGCATTTGTTTCGAAGTTTCTAAGTGCAATCTCAGTGCCTCATGACCGGCATTCCGTTGCACAATTTTGTTTTGATTGACAACAGGGTAGGTCGGTCTACTTCCGGGGAAGAATAAAGGCTAGAATTTAGGCAATTTACTCTATGTACCGACGCCAGATTACATTTAAATCAATCAAAATTTTTACAGAAATTCAAGCTAGAAAGCCTACCCATTCAAATAAATCTACATTCAGTTACAGAACTTGTGTAATAATAAAACTACACCATTTTAAATAAAAGTTATATTTTTTTTTTAAGAACTACATTCGTGGGTACCGGACTGGTTGCCGTAACTGGGATCCTATTCCTGTCAGACTTTAATTTTTTTTCCAGACTTTAAACTGCACTTTTAAAATAAAGATATACATCTCAGTAGTTATTGTGCAAAGTTTCAATAGATTTGATCCAACAGTTACAGAGTTATTGATCCTTATCTATGACATCTCAAATACCAGAAAATTGATCGGATAAAATCATAAATTCATGAAGAAAATATGCTTAAAATCAGCAAAACTTTTTTATTTTAAAAGATATTTACATTCTGTAAATTGCACATGGTAGATAAAATCATTTTTGATATGGAAATCTAGTTAAAAAAGAAATTCTGCTGAAAAAAAATTAATTATAATTATTTTTTTAATTAAAAAAAAAATCTTATAAGAATTACATATGCAAAGAAGCATACCCCATAACAAGGGTATAAATCATGAGACTAGTCTTCAAACAGTCAGCTAAGTTCATTTAATATACAATGGAAAAGGCTAGATGCAGAGAAGTTCTCACTTGTAGCTAAAACCAGTCAAGACGGCACCTCCTACAGTTTAACAAATGTCGAGGGAAATCCTGGATCTGCCTGAATGCTTAATGCTACTGTGCGTTGTTATACTTGTGACTGCTCTAAATGTCCCACTAGTTCATACGTGTGTGGTGGTGGACACTCAAACTGTTGGTGGCTCATAGGAGATCCATGTACTTGGGTCCAAACAAGTTAACCAACCTGAATATGGATAACAAAGACAAGTTAATAATGCAGGAACTTTTAAAAAATGAAACTTAGCGAAGAAGCAATAATGAAAATGAAATATAATCATAACACTCAAAAAGGTGAATCTGTTAACAGAGCACTAAGTGTTTCCTTACCAAAGAATATGAACTTTTCTAGAAATTTGAAGGGAGGGAGGGAGGGCATCATCAATAATTCACACTTTGAATAATGGTACAGCTTATTCCTTGTGACAAAAAGCAGAATGTATTGGTTTTAAAATCTCAAAAGGTTCATTAAAACACTTCGACCAGATGTAAAGGGAGTGTGAACGGAACAAAGTAAACCAAAATACTCCAGAAAGGAAAAAGAAAAATTTACAACGCACCGGACAGAAGACTAAGGTTCATGTGGAAGAAAAGGATCGAAGTAAACGTACAGATAGATATAAAAAAGGGCAACCTGATCCAAAACTTGATGCTGCATTTGTAAAAGCATAATGGACAATCATTCATATGGTAGAGTAATACCTGCTAAGAAGAATATACATACCAGAAGCTGTTCTTCAAAAGTTCCAAAATCAAGGAAGATATAGCTGCATTCATCTACTGCTGAAAAAGATACAGACAAAATTAACGGTCCTTTTAAGGACCACCAAAATCTTTAAAAAGGAGTCTAAAATTGTTGTACATTCAGTTAAAATTGTTTATATAAGCTATAGCCCTACCCCTTATATATCTTCAAAAAAAATCCAGGCCCAAATCTTTAAAATTGGAGAGCCCCTGGCAAAATTTTCTGAGTTTACAAAATATTCTGTCGTTATTTATGTGATGCGGCTCTTCAGTAATGTGAGCCGCATTCCCACACAAACTTTTATGACACATAAAATGGCATAAAGTGTTTTATTTAATTTTTAAAACTTATCAAAAACTAATTAAAAACCATAAAACTGAATCTATGGGCTTTTTTCTTTTTCCAGGTCCCAGAAATAGGATACTGGAAAGAAATAAGCCCATATTTTCCATCTTTTGTTGTCCCCTGATCCCATATAAGACATTTGTTATTTCTTGCCAGGTGGCTCTTTTCTAATATTCTTTGCTGATATTTTTCGAAAAATCCCTCCATTTTAACTTACAAGTGTATGAATACATAATACCATCAAAATGACCTTACTGTAACCCCTTTTGAAACTTTAAATTGAAAAACAAACTTTTTAAAAATTTCATAAATTTAAATTTCAATTTAATTTAAAAAGTTTAATTCAAATTTTAAAAATAATTACACCATTGTTTTCCTTATTGAATTTTGAAGTTGCTGGCCAAATTTCATCTATGTAACTCCACAAATAAGCTTACAATTGCAGATTGAAGTGTTCAAAATATGCCCTCTGACAGGAACGGGGACCCAGTTATTTCCCCCATTGAAACGCATTGAAAATCATAGTAAATAAATGGGGTGCTGTCCAATAAATAATTTTGATAGCCACCTTGGGACTTCTGTTTCACGTTAGGCATTTGTTTCGAAGTTTCTAAGTGCAATCTCAGTGCCTCATGACCGGCATTCCGTTGCACAATTTTGTTTTGATTGACAACAGGGTAGGTCGGTCTACTTCCGGGGAAGAATAAAGGCTAGAATTTAGGCAATTTACTCTATGTACCGACGCCAGATTACATTTAAATCAATCAAAATTTTTACAGAAATTCAAGCTAGAAAGCCTACCCATTCAAATAAATCTACATTCAGTTACAGAACTTGTGTAATAATAAAACTACACCATTTTAAATAAAAGTTATATTTTTTTTTTAAGAACTACATTCGTGGGTACCGGACTGGTTGCCGTAACTGGGATCCTATTCCTGTCAGACTTTAATTTTTTTTCCAGACTTTAAACTGCACTTTTAAAATAAAGATATACATCTCAGTAGTTATTGTGCAAAGTTTCAATAGATTTGATCCAACAGTTACAGAGTTATTGATCCTTATCTATGACATCTCAAATACCAGAAAATTGATCGGATAAAATCATAAATTCATGAAGAAAATATGCTTAAAATCAGCAAAACTTTTTTATTTTAAAAGATATTTACATTCTGTAAATTGCACATGGTAGATAAAATCATTTTTGATATGGAAATCTAGTTAAAAAAGAAATTCTGCTGAAAAAAAATTAATTATAATTATTTTTTTAATTAAAAAAAAAATCTTATAAGAATTACATATGCAAAGAAGCATACCCCATAACAAGGGTATAAATCATGAGACTAGTCTTCAAACAGTCAGCTAAGTTCATTTAATATACAATGGAAAAGGCTAGATGCAGAGAAGTTCTCACTTGTAGCTAAAACCAGTCAAGACGGCACCTCCTACAGTTTAACAAATGTCGAGGGAAATCCTGGATCTGCCTGAATGCTTAATGCTACTGTGCGTTGTTATACTTGTGACTGCTCTAAATGTCCCACTAGTTCATACGTGTGTGGTGGTGGACACTCAAACTGTTGGTGGCTCATAGGAGATCCATGTACTTGGGTCCAAACAAGTTAACCAACCTGAATATGGATAACAAAGACAAGTTAATAATGCAGGAACTTTTAAAAAATGAAACTTAGCGAAGAAGCAATAATGAAAATGAAATATAATCATAACACTCAAAAAGGTGAATCTGTTAACAGAGCACTAAGTGTTTCCTTACCAAAGAATATGAACTTTTCTAGAAATTTGAAGGGAGGGAGGGAGGGCATCATCAATAATTCACACTTTGAATAATGGTACAGCTTATTCCTTGTGACAAAAAGCAGAATGTATTGGTTTTAAAATCTCAAAAGGTTCATTAAAACACTTCGACCAGATGTAAAGGGAGTGTGAACGGAACAAAGTAAACCAAAATACTCCAGAAAGGAAAAAGAAAAATTTACAACGCACCGGACAGAAGACTAAGGTTCATGTGGAAGAAAAGGATCGAAGTAAACGTACAGATAGATATAAAAAAGGGCAACCTGATCCAAAACTTGATGCTGCATTTGTAAAAGCATAATGGACAATCATTCATATGGTAGAGTAATACCTGCTAAGAAGAATATACATACCAGAAGCTGTTCTTCAAAAGTTCCAAAATCAAGGAAGATATAGCTGCATTCATCTACTGCTGAAAAAGATACAGACAAAATTAACGGTCCTTTTAAGGACCACCAAAATCTTTAAAAAGGAGTCTAAAATTGTTGTACATTCAGTTAAAATTGTTTATATAAGCTATAGCCCTACCCCTTATATATCTTCAAAAAAAATCCAGGCCCAAATCTTTAAAATTGGAGAGCCCCTGGCAAAATTTTCTGAGTTTACAAAATATTCTGTCGTTATTTATGTGATGCGGCTCTTCAGTAATGTGAGCCGCATTCCCACACAAACTTTTATGACACATAAAATGGCATAAAGTGTTTTATTTAATTTTTAAAACTTATCAAAAACTAATTAAAAACCATAAAACTGAATCTATGGGCTTTTTTCTTTTTCCAGGTCCCAGAAATAGGATACTGGAAAGAAATAAGCCCATATTTTCCATCTTTTGTTGTCCCCTGATCCCATATAAGACATTTGTTATTTCTTGCCAGGTGGCTCTTTTCTAATATTCTTTGCTGATATTTTTCGAAAAATCCCTCCATTTTAACTTACAAGTGTATGAATACATAATACCATCAAAATGACCTTACTGTAACCCCTTTTGAAACTTTAAATTGAAAAACAAACTTTTTAAAAATTTCATAAATTTAAATTTCAATTTAATTTAAAAAGTTTAATTCAAATTTTAAAAATAATTACACCATTGTTTTCCTTATTGAATTTTGAAGTTGCTGGCCAAATTTCATCTATGTAACTCCACAAATAAGCTTACAATTGCAGATTGAAGTGTTCAAAATATGCCCTCTGACAGGAACGGGGACCCAGTTATTTCCCCCATTGAAACGCATTGAAAATCATAGTAAATAAATGGGGTGCTGTCCAATAAATAATTTTGATAGCCACCTTGGGACTTCTGTTTCACGTTAGGCATTTGTTTCGAAGTTTCTAAGTGCAATCTCAGTGCCTCATGACCGGCATTCCGTTGCACAATTTTGTTTTGATTGACAACAGGGTAGGTCGGTCTACTTCCGGGGAAGAATAAAGGCTAGAATTTAGGCAATTTACTCTATGTACCGACGCCAGATTACATTTAAATCAATCAAAATTTTTACAGAAATTCAAGCTAGAAAGCCTACCCATTCAAATAAATCTACATTCAGTTACAGAACTTGTGTAATAATAAAACTACACCATTTTAAATAAAAGTTATATTTTTTTTTTAAGAACTACATTCGTGGGTACCGGACTGGTTGCCGTAACTGGGATCCTATTCCTGACAGGAACGGGGACCCAGTTATTTCCCCCATTGAAACGCATTGAAAATCATAGTAAATAAATGGGGTGCTGTCCAATAAATAATTTTGATAGCCACCTTGGGACTTCTGTTTCACGTTAGGCATTTGTTTCGAAGTTTCTAAGTGCAATCTCAGTGCCTCATGACCGGCATTCCGTTGCACAATTTTGTTTTGATTGACAACAGGGTAGGTCGGTCTACTTCCGGGGAAGAATAAAGGCTAGAATTTAGGCAATTTACTCTATGTACCGACGCCAGATTACATTTAAATCAATCAAAATTTTTACAGAAATTCAAGCTAGAAAGCCTACCCATTCAAATAAATCTACATTCAGTTACAGAACTTGTGTAATAATAAAACTACACCATTTTAAATAAAAGTTATATTTTTTTTTTAAGAACTACATTCGTGGGTACCGGACTGGTTGCCGTAACTGGGATCCTATTCCTGTCAGACTTTAATTTTTTTTCCAGACTTTAAACTGCACTTTTAAAATAAAGATATACATCTCAGTAGTTATTGTGCAAAGTTTCAATAGATTTGATCCAACAGTTACAGAGTTATTGATCCTTATCTATGACATCTCAAATACCAGAAAATTGATCGGATAAAATCATAAATTCATGAAGAAAATATGCTTAAAATCAGCAAAACTTTTTTATTTTAAAAGATATTTACATTCTGTAAATTGCACATGGTAGATAAAATCATTTTTGATATGGAAATCTAGTTAAAAAAGAAATTCTGCTGAAAAAAAAATAATTATAATTATTTTTTTAATTAAAAAAAAAATCTTATAAGAATTACATATGCAAAGAAGCATACCCCATAACAAGGGTATAAATCATGAGACTAGTCTTCAAACAGTCAGCTAAGTTCATTTAATATACAATGGAAAAGGCTAGATGCAGAGAAGTTCTCACTTGTAGCTAAAACCAGTCAAGACGGCACCTCCTACAGTTTAACAAATGTCGAGGGAAATCCTGGATCTGCCTGAATGCTTAATGCTACTGTGCGTTGTTATACTTGTGACTGCTCTAAATGTCCCACTAGTTCATACGTGTGTGGTGGTGGACACTCAAACTGTTGGTGGCTCATAGGAGATCCATGTACTTGGGTCCAAACAAGTTAACCAACCTGAATATGGATAACAAAGACAAGTTAATAATGCAGGAACTTTTAAAAAATGAAACTTAGCGAAGAAGCAATAATGAAAATGAAATATAATCATAACACTCAAAAAGGTGAATCTGTTAACAGAGCACTAAGTGTTTCCTTACCAAAGAATATGAACTTTTCTAGAAATTTGAAGGGAGGGAGGGAGGGCATCATCAATAATTCACACTTTGAATAATGGTACAGCTTATTCCTTGTGACAAAAAGCAGAATGTATTGGTTTTAAAATCTCAAAAGGTTCATTAAAACACTTCGACCAGATGTAAAGGGAGTGTGAACGGAACAAAGTAAACCAAAATACTCCAGAAAGGAAAAAGAAAAATTTACAACGCACCGGACAGAAGACTAAGGTTCATGTGGAAGAAAAGGATCGAAGTAAACGTACAGATAGATATAAAAAAGGGCAACCTGATCCAAAACTTGATGCTGCATTTGTAAAAGCATAATGGACAATCATTCATATGGTAGAGTAATACCTGCTAAGAAGAATATACATACCAGAAGCTGTTCTTCAAAAGTTCCAAAATCAAGGAAGATATAGCTGCATTCATCTACTGCTGAAAAAGATACAGACAAAATTAACGGTCCTTTTAAGGACCACCAAAATCTTTAAAAAGGAGTCTAAAATTGTTGTACATTCAGTTAAAATTGTTTATATAAGCTATAGCCCTACCCCTTATATATCTTCAAAAAAAATCCAGGCCCAAATCTTTAAAATTGGAGAGCCCCTGGCAAAATTTTCTGAGTTTACAAAATATTCTGTCGTTATTTATGTGATGCGGCTCTTCAGTAATGTGAGCCGCATTCCCACACAAACTTTTATGACACATAAAATGGCATAAAGTGTTTTATTTAATTTTTAAAACTTATCAAAAACTAATTAAAAACCATAAAACTGAATCTATGGGCTTTTTTCTTTTTCCAGGTCCCAGAAATAGGATACTGGAAAGAAATAAGCCCATATTTTCCATCTTTTGTTGTCCCCTGATCCCATATAAGACATTTGTTATTTCTTGCCAGGTGGCTCTTTTCTAATATTCTTTGCTGATATTTTTCGAAAAATCCCTCCATTTTAACTTACAAGTGTATGAATACATAATACCATCAAAATGACCTTACTGTAACCCCTTTTGAAACTTTAAATTGAAAAACAAACTTTTTAAAAATTTCATAAATTTAAATTTCAATTTAATTTAAAAAGTTTAATTCAAATTTTAAAAATAATTACACCATTGTTTTCCTTATTGAATTTTGAAGTTGCTGGCCAAATTTCATCTATGTAACTCCACAAATAAGCTTACAATTGCAGATTGAAGTGTTCAAAATATGCCCTCTGACAGGAACGGGGACCCAGTTATTTCCCCCATTGAAACGCATTGAAAATCATAGTAAATAAATGGGGTGCTGTCCAATAAATAATTTTGATAGCCACCTTGGGACTTCTGTTTCACGTTAGGCATTTGTTTCGAAGTTTCTAAGTGCAATCTCAGTGCCTCATGACCGGCATTCCGTTGCACAATTTTGTTTTGATTGACAACAGGGTAGGTCGGTCTACTTCCGGGGAAGAATAAAGGCTAGAATTTAGGCAATTTACTCTATGTACCGACGCCAGATTACATTTAAATCAATCAAAATTTTTACAGAAATTCAAGCTAGAAAGCCTACCCATTCAAATAAATCTACATTCAGTTACAGAACTTGTGTAATAATAAAACTACACCATTTTAAATAAAAGTTATATTTTTTTTTTAAGAACTACATTCGTGGGTACCGGACTGGTTGCCGTAACTGGGATCCTATTCCTGTCAGACTTTAATTTTTTTTCCAGACTTTAAACTGCACTTTTAAAATAAAGATATACATCTCAGTAGTTATTGTGCAAAGTTTCAATAGATTTGATCCAACAGTTACAGAGTTATTGATCCTTATCTATGACATCTCAAATACCAGAAAATTGATCGGATAAATTCATAAATTCATGAAGAAAATATGCTTAAAATCAGCAAAACTTTTTTATTTTAAAAGATATTTACATTCTGTAAATTGCACATGGTAGATAAAATCATTTTTGATATGGAAATCTAGTTAAAAAAGAAATTCTGCTGAAAAAAAATTAATTATAATTATTTTTTTAATTAAAAAAAAAATCTTATAAGAATTACATATGCAAAGAAGCATACCCCATAACAAGGGTATAAATCATGAGACTAGTCTTCAAACAGTCAGCTAAGTTCATTTAATATACAATGGAAAAGGCTAGATGCAGAGAAGTTCTCACTTGTAGCTAAAACCAGTCAAGACGGCACCTCCTACAGTTTAACAAATGTCGAGGGAAATCCTGGATCTGCCTGAATGCTTAATGCTACTGTGCGTTGTTATACTTGTGACTGCTCTAAATGTCCCACTAGTTCATACGTGTGTGGTGGTGGACACTCAAACTGTTGGTGGCTCATAGGAGATCCATGTACTTGGGTCCAAACAAGTTAACCAACCTGAATATGGATAACAAAGACAAGTTAATAATGCAGGAACTTTTAAAAAATGAAACTTAGCGAAGAAGCAATAATGAAAATGAAATATAATCATAACACTCAAAAAGGTGAATCTGTTAACAGAGCACTAAGTGTTTCCTTACCAAAGAATATGAACTTTTCTAGAAATTTGAAGGGAGGGAGGGAGGGCATCATCAATAATTCACACTTTGAATAATGGTACAGCTTATTCCTTGTGACAAAAAGCAGAATGTATTGGTTTTAAAATCTCAAAAGGTTCATTAAAACACTTCGACCAGATGTAAAGGGAGTGTGAACGGAACAAAGTAAACCAAAATACTCCAGAAAGGAAAAAGAAAAATTTACAACGCACCGGACAGAAGACTAAGGTTCATGTGGAAGAAAAGGATCGAAGTAAACGTACAGATAGATATAAAAAAGGGCAACCTGATCCAAAACTTGATGCTGCATTTGTAAAAGCATAATGGACAATCATTCATATGGTAGAGTAATACCTGCTAAGAAGAATATACATACCAGAAGCTGTTCTTCAAAAGTTCCAAAATCAAGGAAGATATAGCTGCATTCATCTACTGCTGAAAAAGATACAGACAAAATTAACGGTCCTTTTAAGGACCACCAAAATCTTTAAAAAGGAGTCTAAAATTGTTGTACATTCAGTTAAAATTGTTTATATAAGCTATAGCCCTACCCCTTATATATCTTCAAAAAAAATCCAGGCCCAAATCTTTAAAATTGGAGAGCCCCTGGCAAAATTTTCTGAGTTTACAAAATATTCTGTCGTTATTTATGTGATGCGGCTCTTCAGTAATGTGAGCCGCATTCCCACACAAACTTTTATGACACATAAAATGGCATAAAGTGTTTTATTTAATTTTTAAAACTTATCAAAAACTAATTAAAAACCATAAAACTGAATCTATGGGCTTTTTTCTTTTTCCAGGTCCCAGAAATAGGATACTGGAAAGAAATAAGCCCATATTTTCCATCTTTTGTTGTCCCCTGATCCCATATAAGACATTTGTTATTTCTTGCCAGGTGGCTCTTTTCTAATATTCTTTGCTGATATTTTTCGAAAAATCCCTCCATTTTAACTTACAAGTGTATGAATACATAATACCATCAAAATGACCTTACTGTAACCCCTTTTGAAACTTTAAATTGAAAAACAAACTTTTTAAAAATTTCATAAATTTAAATTTCAATTTAATTTAAAAAGTTTAATTCAAATTTTAAAAATAATTACACCATTGTTTTCCTTATTGAATTTTGAAGTTGCTGGCCAAATTTCATCTATGTAACTCCACAAATAAGCTTACAATTGCAGATTGAAGTGTTCAAAATATGCCCTCTGACAGGAACGGGGACCCAGTTATTTCCCCCATTGAAACGCATTGAAAATCATAGTAAATAAATGGGGTGCTGTCCAATAAATAATTTTGATAGCCACCTTGGGACTTCTGTTTCACGTTAGGCATTTGTTTCGAAGTTTCTAAGTGCAATCTCAGTGCCTCATGACCGGCATTCCGTTGCACAATTTTGTTTTGATTGACAACAGGGTAGGTCGGTCTACTTCCGGGGAAGAATAAAGGCTAGAATTTAGGCAATTTACTCTATGTACCGACGCCAGATTACATTTAAATCAATCAAAATTTTTACAGAAATTCAAGCTAGAAAGCCTACCCATTCAAATAAATCTACATTCAGTTACAGAACTTGTGTAATAATAAAACTACACCATTTTAAATAAAAGTTATATTTTTTTTTTAAGAACTACATTCGTGGGTACCGGACTGGTTGCCGTAACTGGGATCCTATTCCTGTCAGACTTTAATTTTTTTTCCAGACTTTAAACTGCACTTTTAAAATAAAGATATACATCTCAGTAGTTATTGTGCAAAGTTTCAATAGATTTGATCCAACAGTTACAGAGTTATTGATCCTTATCTATGACATCTCAAATACCAGAAAATTGATCGGATAAAATCATAAATTCATGAAGAAAATATGCTTAAAATCAGCAAAACTTTTTTATTTTAAAAGATATTTACATTCTGTAAATTGCACATGGTAGATAAAATCATTTTTGATATGGAAATCTAGTTAAAAAAGAAATTCTGCTGAAAAAAAAATAATTATAATTATTTTTTTAATTAAAAAAAAAATCTTATAAGAATTACATATGCAAAGAAGCATACCCCATAACAAGGGTATAAATCATGAGACTAGTCTTCAAACAGTCAGCTAAGTTCATTTAATATACAATGGAAAAGGCTAGATGCAGAGAAGTTCTCACTTGTAGCTAAAACCAGTCAAGACGGCACCTCCTACAGTTTAACAAATGTCGAGGGAAATCCTGGATCTGCCTGAATGCTTAATGCTACTGTGCGTTGTTATACTTGTGACTGCTCTAAATGTCCCACTAGTTCATACGTGTGTGGTGGTGGACACTCAAACTGTTGGTGGCTCATAGGAGATCCATGTACTTGGGTCCAAACAAGTTAACCAACCTGAATATGGATAACAAAGACAAGTTAATAATGCAGGAACTTTTAAAAAATGAAACTTAGCGAAGAAGCAATAATGAAAATGAAATATAATCATAACACTCAAAAAGGTGAATCTGTTAACAGAGCACTAAGTGTTTCCTTACCAAAGAATATGAACTTTTCTAGAAATTTGAAGGGAGGGAGGGAGGGCATCATCAATAATTCACACTTTGAATAATGGTACAGCTTATTCCTTGTGACAAAAAGCAGAATGTATTGGTTTTAAAATCTCAAAAGGTTCATTAAAACACTTCGACCAGATGTAAAGGGAGTGTGAACGGAACAAAGTAAACCAAAATACTCCAGAAAGGAAAAAGAAAAATTTACAACGCACCGGACAGAAGACTAAGGTTCATGTGGAAGAAAAGGATCGAAGTAAACGTACAGATAGATATAAAAAAGGGCAACCTGATCCAAAACTTGATGCTGCATTTGTAAAAGCATAATGGACAATCATTCATATGGTAGAGTAATACCTGCTAAGAAGAATATACATACCAGAAGCTGTTCTTCAAAAGTTCCAAAATCAAGGAAGATATAGCTGCATTCATCTACTGCTGAAAAAGATACAGACAAAATTAACGGTCCTTTTAAGGACCACCAAAATCTTTAAAAAGGAGTCTAAAATTGTTGTACATTCAGTTAAAATTGTTTATATAAGCTATAGCCCTACCCCTTATATATCTTCAAAAAAAATCCAGGCCCAAATCTTTAAAATTGGAGAGCCCCTGGCAAAATTTTCTGAGTTTACAAAATATTCTGTCGTTATTTATGTGATGCGGCTCTTCAGTAATGTGAGCCGCATTCCCACACAAACTTTTATGACACATAAAATGGCATAAAGTGTTTTATTTAATTTTTAAAACTTATCAAAAACTAATTAAAAACCATAAAACTGAATCTATGGGCTTTTTTCTTTTTCCAGGTCCCAGAAATAGGATACTGGAAAGAAATAAGCCCATATTTTCCATCTTTTGTTGTCCCCTGATCCCATATAAGACATTTGTTATTTCTTGCCAGGTGGCTCTTTTCTAATATTCTTTGCTGATATTTTTCGAAAAATCCCTCCATTTTAACTTACAAGTGTATGAATACATAATACCATCAAAATGACCTTACTGTAACCCCTTTTGAAACTTTAAATTGAAAAACAAACTTTTTAAAAATTTCATAAATTTAAATTTCAATTTAATTTAAAAAGTTTAATTCAAATTTTAAAAATAATTACACCATTGTTTTCCTTATTGAATTTTGAAGTTGCTGGCCAAATTTCATCTATGTAACTCCACAAATAAGCTTACAATTGCAGATTGAAGTGTTCAAAATATGCCCTCTGACAGGAACGGGGACCCAGTTATTTCCCCCATTGAAACGCATTGAAAATCATAGTAAATAAATGGGGTGCTGTCCAATAAATAATTTTGATAGCCACCTTGGGACTTCTGTTTCACGTTAGGCATTTGTTTCGAAGTTTCTAAGTGCAATCTCAGTGCCTCATGACCGGCATTCCGTTGCACAATTTTGTTTTGATTGACAACAGGGTAGGTCGGTCTACTTCCGGGGAAGAATAAAGGCTAGAATTTAGGCAACTTACTCTATGTACCGACGCCAGATTACATTTAAATCAATCAAAATTTTTACAGAAATTCAAGCTAGAAAGCCTACCCATTCAAATAAATCTACATTCAGTTACAGAACTTGTGTAATAATAAAACTACACCATTTTAAATAAAAGTTATATTTTTTTTTTAAGAACTACATTCGTGGGTACCGGACTGGTTGCCGTAACTGGGATCCTATTCCTGACAGGAACGGGGACCCAGTTATTTCCCCCATTGAAACGCATTGAAAATCATAGTAAATAAATGGGGTGCTGTCCAATAAATAATTTTGATAGCCACCTTGGGACTTCTGTTTCACGTTAGGCATTTGTTTCGAAGTTTCTAAGTGCAATCTCAGTGCCTCATGACCGGCATTCCGTTGCACAATTTTGTTTTGATTGACAACAGGGTAGGTCGGTCTACTTCCGGGGAAGAATAAAGGCTAGAATTTAGGCAATTTACTCTATGTACCGACGCCAGATTACATTTAAATCAATCAAAATTTTTACAGAAATTCAAGCTAGAAAGCCTACCCATTCAAATAAATCTACATTCAGTTACAGAACTTGTGTAATAATAAAACTACACCATTTTAAATAAAAGTTATATTTTTTTTTTAAGAACTACATTCGTGGGTACCGGACTGGTTGCCGTAACTGGGATCCTATTCCTGTCAGACTTTAATTTTTTTTCCAGACTTTAAACTGCACTTTTAAAATAAAGATATACATCTCAGTAGTTATTGTGCAAAGTTTCAATAGATTTGATCCAACAGTTACAGAGTTATTGATCCTTATCTATGACATCTCAAATACCAGAAAATTGATCGGATAAAATCATAAATTCATGAAGAAAATATGCTTAAAATCAGCAAAACTTTTTTATTTTAAAAGATATTTACATTCTGTAAATTGCACATGGTAGATAAAATCATTTTTGATATGGAAATCTAGTTAAAAAAGAAATTCTGCTGAAAAAAAAATAATTATAATTATTTTTTTAATTAAAAAAAAAATCTTATAAGAATTACATATGCAAAGAAGCATACCCCATAACAAGGGTATAAATCATGAGACTAGTCTTCAAACAGTCAGCTAAGTTCATTTAATATACAATGGAAAAGGCTAGATGCAGAGAAGTTCTCACTTGTAGCTAAAACCAGTCAAGACGGCACCTCCTACAGTTTAACAAATGTCGAGGGAAATCCTGGATCTGCCTGAATGCTTAATGCTACTGTGCGTTGTTATACTTGTGACTGCTCTAAATGTCCCACTAGTTCATACGTGTGTGGTGGTGGACACTCAAACTGTTGGTGGCTCATAGGAGATCCATGTACTTGGGTCCAAACAAGTTAACCAACCTGAATATGGATAACAAAGACAAGTTAATAATGCAGGAACTTTTAAAAAATGAAACTTAGCGAAGAAGCAATAATGAAAATGAAATATAATCATAACACTCAAAAAGGTGAATCTGTTAACAGAGCACTAAGTGTTTCCTTACCAAAGAATATGAACTTTTCTAGAAATTTGAAGGGAGGGAGGGAGGGCATCATCAATAATTCACACTTTGAATAATGGTACAGCTTATTCCTTGTGACAAAAAGCAGAATGTATTGGTTTTAAAATCTCAAAAGGTTCATTAAAACACTTCGACCAGATGTAAAGGGAGTGTGAACGGAACAAAGTAAACCAAAATACTCCAGAAAGGAAAAAGAAAAATTTACAACGCACCGGACAGAAGACTAAGGTTCATGTGGAAGAAAAGGATCGAAGTAAACGTACAGATAGATATAAAAAAGGGCAACCTGATCCAAAACTTGATGCTGCATTTGTAAAAGCATAATGGACAATCATTCATATGGTAGAGTAATACCTGCTAAGAAGAATATACATACCAGAAGCTGTTCTTCAAAAGTTCCAAAATCAAGGAAGATATAGCTGCATTCATCTACTGCTGAAAAAGATACAGACAAAATTAACGGTCCTTTTAAGGACCACCAAAATCTTTAAAAAGGAGTCTAAAATTGTTGTACATTCAGTTAAAATTGTTTATATAAGCTATAGCCCTACCCCTTATATATCTTCAAAAAAAATCCAGGCCCAAATCTTTAAAATTGGAGAGCCCCTGGCAAAATTTTCTGAGTTTACAAAATATTCTGTCGTTATTTATGTGATGCGGCTCTTCAGTAATGTGAGCCGCATTCCCACACAAACTTTTATGACACATAAAATGGCATAAAGTGTTTTATTTAATTTTTAAAACTTATCAAAAACTAATTAAAAACCATAAAACTGAATCTATGGGCTTTTTTCTTTTTCCAGGTCCCAGAAATAGGATACTGGAAAGAAATAAGCCCATATTTTCCATCTTTTGTTGTCCCCTGATCCCATATAAGACATTTGTTATTTCTTGCCAGGTGGCTCTTTTCTAATATTCTTTGCTGATATTTTTCGAAAAATCCCTCCATTTTAACTTACAAGTGTATGAATACATAATACCATCAAAATGACCTTACTGTAACCCCTTTTGAAACTTTAAATTGAAAAACAAACTTTTTAAAAATTTCATAAATTTAAATTTCAATTTAATTTAAAAAGTTTAATTCAAATTTTAAAAATAATTACACCATTGTTTTCCTTATTGAATTTTGAAGTTGCTGGCCAAATTTCATCTATGTAACTCCACAAATAAGCTTACAATTGCAGATTGAAGTGTTCAAAATATGCCCTCTGACAGGAACGGGGACCCAGTTATTTCCCCCATTGAAACGCATTGAAAATCATAGTAAATAAATGGGGTGCTGTCCAATAAATAATTTTGATAGCCACCTTGGGACTTCTGTTTCACGTTAGGCATTTGTTTCGAAGTTTCTAAGTGCAATCTCAGTGCCTCATGACCGGCATTCCGTTGCACAATTTTGTTTTGATTGACAACAGGGTAGGTCGGTCTACTTCCGGGGAAGAATAAAGGCTAGAATTTAGGCAATTTACTCTATGTACCGACGCCAGATTACATTTAAATCAATCAAAATTTTTACAGAAATTCAAGCTAGAAAGCCTACCCATTCAAATAAATCTACATTCAGTTACAGAACTTGTGTAATAATAAAACTACACCATTTTAAATAAAAGTTATATTTTTTTTTTAAGAACTACATTCGTGGGTACCGGACTGGTTGCCGTAACTGGGATCCTATTCCTGACAGGAACGGGGACCCAGTTATTTCCCCCATTGAAACGCATTGAAAATCATAGTAAATAAATGGGGTGCTGTCCAATAAATAATTTTGATAGCCACCTTGGGACTTCTGTTTCACGTTAGGCATTTGTTTCGAAGTTTCTAAGTGCAATCTCAGTGCCTCATGACCGGCATTCCGTTGCACAATTTTGTTTTGATTGACAACAGGGTAGGTCGGTCTACTTCCGGGGAAGAATAAAGGCTAGAATTTAGGCAATTTACTCTATGTACCGACGCCAGATTACATTTAAATCAATCAAAATTTTTACAGAAATTCAAGCTAGAAAGCCTACCCATTCAAATAAATCTACATTCAGTTACAGAACTTGTGTAATAATAAAACTACACCATTTTAAATAAAAGTTATATTTTTTTTTTAAGAACTACATTCGTGGGTACCGGACTGGTTGCCGTAACTGGGATCCTATTCCTGTCAGACTTTAATTTTTTTTCCAGACTTTAAACTGCACTTTTAAAATAAAGATATACATCTCAGTAGTTATTGTGCAAAGTTTCAATAGATTTGATCCAACAGTTACAGAGTTATTGATCCTTATCTATGACATCTCAAATACCAGAAAATTGATCGGATAAAATCATAAATTCATGAAGAAAATATGCTTAAAATCAGCAAAACTTTTTTATTTTAAAAGATATTTACATTCTGTAAATTGCACATGGTAGATAAAATCATTTTTGATATGGAAATCTAGTTAAAAAAGAAATTCTGCTGAAAAAAAATTAATTATAATTATTTTTTTAATTAAAAAAAAAATCTTATAAGAATTACATATGCAAAGAAGCATACCCCATAACAAGGGTATAAATCATGAGACTAGTCTTCAAACAGTCAGCTAAGTTCATTTAATATACAATGGAAAAGGCTAGATGCAGAGAAGTTCTCACTTGTAGCTAAAACCAGTCAAGACGGCACCTCCTACAGTTTAACAAATGTCGAGGGAAATCCTGGATCTGCCTGAATGCTTAATGCTACTGTGCGTTGTTATACTTGTGACTGCTCTAAATGTCCCACTAGTTCATACGTGTGTGGTGGTGGACACTCAAACTGTTGGTGGCTCATAGGAGATCCATGTACTTGGGTCCAAACAAGTTAACCAACCTGAATATGGATAACAAAGACAAGTTAATAATGCAGGAACTTTTAAAAAATGAAACTTAGCGAAGAAGCAATAATGAAAATGAAATATAATCATAACACTCAAAAAGGTGAATCTGTTAACAGAGCACTAAGTGTTTCCTTACCAAAGAATATGAACTTTTCTAGAAATTTGAAGGGAGGGAGGGAGGGCATCATCAATAATTCACACTTTGAATAATGGTACAGCTTATTCCTTGTGACAAAAAGCAGAATGTATTGGTTTTAAAATCTCAAAAGGTTCATTAAAACACTTCGACCAGATGTAAAGGGAGTGTGAACGGAACAAAGTAAACCAAAATACTCCAGAAAGGAAAAAGAAAAATTTACAACGCACCGGACAGAAGACTAAGGTTCATGTGGAAGAAAAGGATCGAAGTAAACGTACAGATAGATATAAAAAAGGGCAACCTGATCCAAAACTTGATGCTGCATTTGTAAAAGCATAATGGACAATCATTCATATGGTAGAGTAATACCTGCTAAGAAGAATATACATACCAGAAGCTGTTCTTCAAAAGTTCCAAAATCAAGGAAGATATAGCTGCATTCATCTACTGCTGAAAAAGATACAGACAAAATTAACGGTCCTTTTAAGGACCACCAAAATCTTTAAAAAGGAGTCTAAAATTGTTGTACATTCAGTTAAAATTGTTTATATAAGCTATAGCCCTACCCCTTATATATCTTCAAAAAAAATCCAGGCCCAAATCTTTAAAATTGGAGAGCCCCTGGCAAAATTTTCTGAGTTTACAAAATATTCTGTCGTTATTTATGTGATGCGGCTCTTCAGTAATGTGAGCCGCATTCCCACACAAACTTTTATGACACATAAAATGGCATAAAGTGTTTTATTTAATTTTTAAAACTTATCAAAAACTAATTAAAAACCATAAAACTGAATCTATGGGCTTTTTTCTTTTTCCAGGTCCCAGAAATAGGATACTGGAAAGAAATAAGCCCATATTTTCCATCTTTTGTTGTCCCCTGATCCCATATAAGACATTTGTTATTTCTTGCCAGGTGGCTCTTTTCTAATATTCTTTGCTGATATTTTTCGAAAAATCCCTCCATTTTAACTTACAAGTGTATGAATACATAATACCATCAAAATGACCTTACTGTAACCCCTTTTGAAACTTTAAATTGAAAAACAAACTTTTTAAAAATTTCATAAATTTAAATTTCAATTTAATTTAAAAAGTTTAATTCAAATTTTAAAAATAATTACACCATTGTTTTCCTTATTGAATTTTGAAGTTGCTGGCCAAATTTCATCTATGTAACTCCACAAATAAGCTTACAATTGCAGATTGAAGTGTTCAAAATATGCCCTCTGACAGGAACGGGGACCCAGTTATTTCCCCCATTGAAACGCATTGAAAATCATAGTAAATAAATGGGGTGCTGTCCAATAAATAATTTTGATAGCCACCTTGGGACTTCTGTTTCACGTTAGGCATTTGTTTCGAAGTTTCTAAGTGCAATCTCAGTGCCTCATGACCGGCATTCCGTTGCACAATTTTGTTTTGATTGACAACAGGGTAGGTCGGTCTACTTCCGGGGAAGAATAAAGGCTAGAATTTAGGCAATTTACTCTATGTACCGACGCCAGATTACATTTAAATCAATCAAAATTTTTACAGAAATTCAAGCTAGAAAGCCTACCCATTCAAATAAATCTACATTCAGTTACAGAACTTGTGTAATAATAAAACTACACCATTTTAAATAAAAGTTATATTTTTTTTTTAAGAACTACATTCGTGGGTACCGGACTGGTTGCCGTAACTGGGATCCTATTCCTGACAGGAACGGGGACCCAGTTATTTCCCCCATTGAAACGCATTGAAAATCATAGTAAATAAATGGGGTGCTGTCCAATAAATAATTTTGATAGCCACCTTGGGACTTCTGTTTCACGTTAGGCATTTGTTTCGAAGTTTCTAAGTGCAATCTCAGTGCCTCATGACCGGCATTCCGTTGCACAATTTTGTTTTGATTGACAACAGGGTAGGTCGGTCTACTTCCGGGGAAGAATAAAGGCTAGAATTTAGGCAATTTACTCTATGTACCGACGCCAGATTACATTTAAATCAATCAAAATTTTTACAGAAATTCAAGCTAGAAAGCCTACCCATTCAAATAAATCTACATTCAGTTACAGAACTTGTGTAATAATAAAACTACACCATTTTAAATAAAAGTTATATTTTTTTTTTAAGAACTACATTCGTGGGTACCGGACTGGTTGCCGTAACTGGGATCCTATTCCTGTCAGACTTTAATTTTTTTTCCAGACTTTAAACTGCACTTTTAAAATAAAGATATACATCTCAGTAGTTATTGTGCAAAGTTTCAATAGATTTGATCCAACAGTTACAGAGTTATTGATCCTTATCTATGACATCTCAAATACCAGAAAATTGATCGGATAAAATCATAAATTCATGAAGAAAATATGCTTAAAATCAGCAAAACTTTTTTATTTTAAAAGATATTTACATTCTGTAAATTGCACATGGTAGATAAAATCATTTTTGATATGGAAATCTAGTTAAAAAAGAAATTCTGCTGAAAAAAAATTAATTATAATTATTTTTTTAATTAAAAAAAAAATCTTATAAGAATTACATATGCAAAGAAGCATACCCCATAACAAGGGTATAAATCATGAGACTAGTCTTCAAACAGTCAGCTAAGTTCATTTAATATACAATGGAAAAGGCTAGATGCAGAGAAGTTCTCACTTGTAGCTAAAACCAGTCAAGACGGCACCTCCTACAGTTTAACAAATGTCGAGGGAAATCCTGGATCTGCCTGAATGCTTAATGCTACTGTGCGTTGTTATACTTGTGACTGCTCTAAATGTCCCACTAGTTCATACGTGTGTGGTGGTGGACACTCAAACTGTTGGTGGCTCATAGGAGATCCATGTACTTGGGTCCAAACAAGTTAACCAACCTGAATATGGATAACAAAGACAAGTTAATAATGCAGGAACTTTTAAAAAATGAAACTTAGCGAAGAAGCAATAATGAAAATGAAATATAATCATAACACTCAAAAAGGTGAATCTGTTAACAGAGCACTAAGTGTTTCCTTACCAAAGAATATGAACTTTTCTAGAAATTTGAAGGGAGGGAGGGAGGGCATCATCAATAATTCACACTTTGAATAATGGTACAGCTTATTCCTTGTGACAAAAAGCAGAATGTATTGGTTTTAAAATCTCAAAAGGTTCATTAAAACACTTCGACCAGATGTAAAGGGAGTGTGAACGGAACAAAGTAAACCAAAATACTCCAGAAAGGAAAAAGAAAAATTTACAACGCACCGGACAGAAGACTAAGGTTCATGTGGAAGAAAAGGATCGAAGTAAACGTACAGATAGATATAAAAAAGGGCAACCTGATCCAAAACTTGATGCTGCATTTGTAAAAGCATAATGGACAATCATTCATATGGTAGAGTAATACCTGCTAAGAAGAATATACATACCAGAAGCTGTTCTTCAAAAGTTCCAAAATCAAGGAAGATATAGCTGCATTCATCTACTGCTGAAAAAGATACAGACAAAATTAACGGTCCTTTTAAGGACCACCAAAATCTTTAAAAAGGAGTCTAAAATTGTTGTACATTCAGTTAAAATTGTTTATATAAGCTATAGCCCTACCCCTTATATATCTTCAAAAAAAATCCAGGCCCAAATCTTTAAAATTGGAGAGCCCCTGGCAAAATTTTCTGAGTTTACAAAATATTCTGTCGTTATTTATGTGATGCGGCTCTTCAGTAATGTGAGCCGCATTCCCACACAAACTTTTATGACACATAAAATGGCATAAAGTGTTTTATTTAATTTTTAAAACTTATCAAAAACTAATTAAAAACCATAAAACTGAATCTATGGGCTTTTTTCTTTTTCCAGGTCCCAGAAATAGGATACTGGAAAGAAATAAGCCCATATTTTCCATCTTTTGTTGTCCCCTGATCCCATATAAGACATTTGTTATTTCTTGCCAGGTGGCTCTTTTCTAATATTCTTTGCTGATATTTTTCGAAAAATCCCTCCATTTTAACTTACAAGTGTATGAATACATAATACCATCAAAATGACCTTACTGTAACCCCTTTTGAAACTTTAAATTGAAAAACAAACTTTTTAAAAATTTCATAAATTTAAATTTCAATTTAATTTAAAAAGTTTAATTCAAATTTTAAAAATAATTACACCATTGTTTTCCTTATTGAATTTTGAAGTTGCTGGCCAAATTTCATCTATGTAACTCCACAAATAAGCTTACAATTGCAGATTGAAGTGTTCAAAATATGCCCTCTGACAGGAACGGGGACCCAGTTATTTCCCCCATTGAAACGCATTGAAAATCATAGTAAATAAATGGGGTGCTGTCCAATAAATAATTTTGATAGCCACCTTGGGACTTCTGTTTCACGTTAGGCATTTGTTTCGAAGTTTCTAAGTGCAATCTCAGTGCCTCATGACCGGCATTCCGTTGCACAATTTTGTTTTGATTGACAACAGGGTAGGTCGGTCTACTTCCGGGGAAGAATAAAGGCTAGAATTTAGGCAATTTACTCTATGTACCGACGCCAGATTACATTTAAATCAATCAAAATTTTTACAGAAATTCAAGCTAGAAAGCCTACCCATTCAAATAAATCTACATTCAGTTACAGAACTTGTGTAATAATAAAACTACACCATTTTAAATAAAAGTTATATTTTTTTTTTAAGAACTACATTCGTGGGTACCGGACTGGTTGCCGTAACTGGGATCCTATTCCTGTCAGACTTTAATTTTTTTTCCAGACTTTAAACTGCACTTTTAAAATAAAGATATACATCTCAGTAGTTATTGTGCAAAGTTTCAATAGATTTGATCCAACAGTTACAGAGTTATTGATCCTTATCTATGACATCTCAAATACCAGAAAATTGATCGGATAAAATCATAAATTCATGAAGAAAATATGCTTAAAATCAGCAAAACTTTTTTATTTTAAAAGATATTTACATTCTGTAAATTGCACATGGTAGATAAAATCATTTTTGATATGGAAATCTAGTTAAAAAAGAAATTCTGCTGAAAAAAAATTAATTATAATTATTTTTTTAATTAAAAAAAAAATCTTATAAGAATTACATATGCAAAGAAGCATACCCCATAACAAGGGTATAAATCATGAGACTAGTCTTCAAACAGTCAGCTAAGTTCATTTAATATACAATGGAAAAGGCTAGATGCAGAGAAGTTCTCACTTGTAGCTAAAACCAGTCAAGACGGCACCTCCTACAGTTTAACAAATGTCGAGGGAAATCCTGGATCTGCCTGAATGCTTAATGCTACTGTGCGTTGTTATACTTGTGACTGCTCTAAATGTCCCACTAGTTCATACGTGTGTGGTGGTGGACACTCAAACTGTTGGTGGCTCATAGGAGATCCATGTACTTGGGTCCAAACAAGTTAACCAACCTGAATATGGATAACAAAGACAAGTTAATAATGCAGGAACTTTTAAAAAATGAAACTTAGCGAAGAAGCAATAATGAAAATGAAATATAATCATAACACTCAAAAAGGTGAATCTGTTAACAGAGCACTAAGTGTTTCCTTACCAAAGAATATGAACTTTTCTAGAAATTTGAAGGGAGGGAGGGAGGGCATCATCAATAATTCACACTTTGAATAATGGTACAGCTTATTCCTTGTGACAAAAAGCAGAATGTATTGGTTTTAAAATCTCAAAAGGTTCATTAAAACACTTCGACCAGATGTAAAGGGAGTGTGAACGGAACAAAGTAAACCAAAATACTCCAGAAAGGAAAAAGAAAAATTTACAACGCACCGGACAGAAGACTAAGGTTCATGTGGAAGAAAAGGATCGAAGTAAACGTACAGATAGATATAAAAAAGGGCAACCTGATCCAAAACTTGATGCTGCATTTGTAAAAGCATAATGGACAATCATTCATATGGTAGAGTAATACCTGCTAAGAAGAATATACATACCAGAAGCTGTTCTTCAAAAGTTCCAAAATCAAGGAAGATATAGCTGCATTCATCTACTGCTGAAAAAGATACAGACAAAATTAACGGTCCTTTTAAGGACCACCAAAATCTTTAAAAAGGAGTCTAAAATTGTTGTACATTCAGTTAAAATTGTTTATATAAGCTATAGCCCTACCCCTTATATATCTTCAAAAAAAATCCAGGCCCAAATCTTTAAAATTGGAGAGCCCCTGGCAAAATTTTCTGAGTTTACAAAATATTCTGTCGTTATTTATGTGATGCGGCTCTTCAGTAATGTGAGCCGCATTCCCACACAAACTTTTATGACACATAAAATGGCATAAAGTGTTTTATTTAATTTTTAAAACTTATCAAAAACTAATTAAAAACCATAAAACTGAATCTATGGGCTTTTTTCTTTTTCCAGGTCCCAGAAATAGGATACTGGAAAGAAATAAGCCCATATTTTCCATCTTTTGTTGTCCCCTGATCCCATATAAGACATTTGTTATTTCTTGCCAGGTGGCTCTTTTCTAATATTCTTTGCTGATATTTTTCGAAAAATCCCTCCATTTTAACTTACAAGTGTATGAATACATAATACCATCAAAATGACCTTACTGTAACCCCTTTTGAAACTTTAAATTGAAAAACAAACTTTTTAAAAATTTCATAAATTTAAATTTCAATTTAATTTAAAAAGTTTAATTCAAATTTTAAAAATAATTACACCATTGTTTTCCTTATTGAATTTTGAAGTTGCTGGCCAAATTTCATCTATGTAACTCCACAAATAAGCTTACAATTGCAGATTGAAGTGTTCAAAATATGCCCTCTGACAGGAACGGGGACCCAGTTATTTCCCCCATTGAAACGCATTGAAAATCATAGTAAATAAATGGGGTGCTGTCCAATAAATAATTTTGATAGCCACCTTGGGACTTCTGTTTCACGTTAGGCATTTGTTTCGAAGTTTCTAAGTGCAATCTCAGTGCCTCATGACCGGCATTCCGTTGCACAATTTTGTTTTGATTGACAACAGGGTAGGTCGGTCTACTTCCGGGGAAGAATAAAGGCTAGAATTTAGGCAATTTACTCTATGTACCGACGCCAGATTACATTTAAATCAATCAAAATTTTTACAGAAATTCAAGCTAGAAAGCCTACCCATTCAAATAAATCTACATTCAGTTACAGAACTTGTGTAATAATAAAACTACACCATTTTAAATAAAAGTTATATTTTTTTTTTAAGAACTACATTCGTGGGTACCGGACTGGTTGCCGTAACTGGGATCCTATTCCTGACAGGAACGGGGACCCAGTTATTTCCCCCATTGAAACGCATTGAAAATCATAGTAAATAAATGGGGTGCTGTCCAATAAATAATTTTGATAGCCACCTTGGGACTTCTGTTTCACGTTAGGCATTTGTTTCGAAGTTTCTAAGTGCAATCTCAGTGCCTCATGACCGGCATTCCGTTGCACAATTTTGTTTTGATTGACAACAGGGTAGGTCGGTCTACTTCCGGGGAAGAATAAAGGCTAGAATTTAGGCAATTTACTCTATGTACCGACGCCAGATTACATTTAAATCAATCAAAATTTTTACAGAAATTCAAGCTAGAAAGCCTACCCATTCAAATAAATCTACATTCAGTTACAGAACTTGTGTAATAATAAAACTACACCATTTTAAATAAAAGTTATATTTTTTTTTTAAGAACTACATTCGTGGGTACCGGACTGGTTGCCGTAACTGGGATCCTATTCCTGTCAGACTTTAATTTTTTTTCCAGACTTTAAACTGCACTTTTAAAATAAAGATATACATCTCAGTAGTTATTGTGCAAAGTTTCAATAGATTTGATCCAACAGTTACAGAGTTATTGATCCTTATCTATGACATCTCAAATACCAGAAAATTGATCGGATAAAATCATAAATTCATGAAGAAAATATGCTTAAAATCAGCAAAACTTTTTTATTTTAAAAGATATTTACATTCTGTAAATTGCACATGGTAGATAAAATCATTTTTGATATGGAAATCTAGTTAAAAAAGAAATTCTGCTGAAAAAAAATTAATTATAATTATTTTTTTAATTAAAAAAAAAATCTTATAAGAATTACATATGCAAAGAAGCATACCCCATAACAAGGGTATAAATCATGAGACTAGTCTTCAAACAGTCAGCTAAGTTCATTTAATATACAATGGAAAAGGCTAGATGCAGAGAAGTTCTCACTTGTAGCTAAAACCAGTCAAGACGGCACCTCCTACAGTTTAACAAATGTCGAGGGAAATCCTGGATCTGCCTGAATGCTTAATGCTACTGTGCGTTGTTATACTTGTGACTGCTCTAAATGTCCCACTAGTTCATACGTGTGTGGTGGTGGACACTCAAACTGTTGGTGGCTCATAGGAGATCCATGTACTTGGGTCCAAACAAGTTAACCAACCTGAATATGGATAACAAAGACAAGTTAATAATGCAGGAACTTTTAAAAAATGAAACTTAGCGAAGAAGCAATAATGAAAATGAAATATAATCATAACACTCAAAAAGGTGAATCTGTTAACAGAGCACTAAGTGTTTCCTTACCAAAGAATATGAACTTTTCTAGAAATTTGAAGGGAGGGAGGGAGGGCATCATCAATAATTCACACTTTGAATAATGGTACAGCTTATTCCTTGTGACAAAAAGCAGAATGTATTGGTTTTAAAATCTCAAAAGGTTCATTAAAACACTTCGACCAGATGTAAAGGGAGTGTGAACGGAACAAAGTAAACCAAAATACTCCAGAAAGGAAAAAGAAAAATTTACAACGCACCGGACAGAAGACTAAGGTTCATGTGGAAGAAAAGGATCGAAGTAAACGTACAGATAGATATAAAAAAGGGCAACCTGATCCAAAACTTGATGCTGCATTTGTAAAAGCATAATGGACAATCATTCATATGGTAGAGTAATACCTGCTAAGAAGAATATACATACCAGAAGCTGTTCTTCAAAAGTTCCAAAATCAAGGAAGATATAGCTGCATTCATCTACTGCTGAAAAAGATACAGACAAAATTAACGGTCCTTTTAAGGACCACCAAAATCTTTAAAAAGGAGTCTAAAATTGTTGTACATTCAGTTAAAATTGTTTATATAAGCTATAGCCCTACCCCTTATATATCTTCAAAAAAAATCCAGGCCCAAATCTTTAAAATTGGAGAGCCCCTGGCAAAATTTTCTGAGTTTACAAAATATTCTGTCGTTATTTATGTGATGCGGCTCTTCAGTAATGTGAGCCGCATTCCCACACAAACTTTTATGACACATAAAATGGCATAAAGTGTTTTATTTAATTTTTAAAACTTATCAAAAACTAATTAAAAACCATAAAACTGAATCTATGGGCTTTTTTCTTTTTCCAGGTCCCAGAAATAGGATACTGGAAAGAAATAAGCCCATATTTTCCATCTTTTGTTGTCCCCTGATCCCATATAAGACATTTGTTATTTCTTGCCAGGTGGCTCTTTTCTAATATTCTTTGCTGATATTTTTCGAAAAATCCCTCCATTTTAACTTACAAGTGTATGAATACATAATACCATCAAAATGACCTTACTGTAACCCCTTTTGAAACTTTAAATTGAAAAACAAACTTTTTAAAAATTTCATAAATTTAAATTTCAATTTAATTTAAAAAGTTTAATTCAAATTTTAAAAATAATTACACCATTGTTTTCCTTATTGAATTTTGAAGTTGCTGGCCAAATTTCATCTATGTAACTCCACAAATAAGCTTACAATTGCAGATTGAAGTGTTCAAAATATGCCCTCTGACAGGAACGGGGACCCAGTTATTTCCCCCATTGAAACGCATTGAAAATCATAGTAAATAAATGGGGTGCTGTCCAATAAATAATTTTGATAGCCACCTTGGGACTTCTGTTTCACGTTAGGCATTTGTTTCGAAGTTTCTAAGTGCAATCTCAGTGCCTCATGACCGGCATTCCGTTGCACAATTTTGTTTTGATTGACAACAGGGTAGGTCGGTCTACTTCCGGGGAAGAATAAAGGCTAGAATTTAGGCAATTTACTCTATGTACCGACGCCAGATTACATTTAAATCAATCAAAATTTTTACAGAAATTCAAGCTAGAAAGCCTACCCATTCAAATAAATCTACATTCAGTTACAGAACTTGTGTAATAATAAAACTACACCATTTTAAATAAAAGTTATATTTTTTTTTTAAGAACTACATTCGTGGGTACCGGACTGGTTGCCGTAACTGGGATCCTATTCCTGTCAGACTTTAATTTTTTTTCCAGACTTTAAACTGCACTTTTAAAATAAAGATATACATCTCAGTAGTTATTGTGCAAAGTTTCAATAGATTTGATCCAACAGTTACAGAGTTATTGATCCTTATCTATGACATCTCAAATACCAGAAAATTGATCGGATAAAATCATAAATTCATGAAGAAAATATGCTTAAAATCAGCAAAACTTTTTTATTTTAAAAGATATTTACATTCTGTAAATTGCACATGGTAGATAAAATCATTTTTGATATGGAAATCTAGTTAAAAAAGAAATTCTGCTGAAAAAAAATTAATTATAATTATTTTTTTAATTAAAAAAAAAATCTTATAAGAATTACATATGCAAAGAAGCATACCCCATAACAAGGGTATAAATCATGAGACTAGTCTTCAAACAGTCAGCTAAGTTCATTTAATATACAATGGAAAAGGCTAGATGCAGAGAAGTTCTCACTTGTAGCTAAAACCAGTCAAGACGGCACCTCCTACAGTTTAACAAATGTCGAGGGAAATCCTGGATCTGCCTGAATGCTTAATGCTACTGTGCGTTGTTATACTTGTGACTGCTCTAAATGTCCCACTAGTTCATACGTGTGTGGTGGTGGACACTCAAACTGTTGGTGGCTCATAGGAGATCCATGTACTTGGGTCCAAACAAGTTAACCAACCTGAATATGGATAACAAAGACAAGTTAATAATGCAGGAACTTTTAAAAAATGAAACTTAGCGAAGAAGCAATAATGAAAATGAAATATAATCATAACACTCAAAAAGGTGAATCTGTTAACAGAGCACTAAGTGTTTCCTTACCAAAGAATATGAACTTTTCTAGAAATTTGAAGGGAGGGAGGGAGGGCATCATCAATAATTCACACTTTGAATAATGGTACAGCTTATTCCTTGTGACAAAAAGCAGAATGTATTGGTTTTAAAATCTCAAAAGGTTCATTAAAACACTTCGACCAGATGTAAAGGGAGTGTGAACGGAACAAAGTAAACCAAAATACTCCAGAAAGGAAAAAGAAAAATTTACAACGCACCGGACAGAAGACTAAGGTTCATGTGGAAGAAAAGGATCGAAGTAAACGTACAGATAGATATAAAAAAGGGCAACCTGATCCAAAACTTGATGCTGCATTTGTAAAAGCATAATGGACAATCATTCATATGGTAGAGTAATACCTGCTAAGAAGAATATACATACCAGAAGCTGTTCTTCAAAAGTTCCAAAATCAAGGAAGATATAGCTGCATTCATCTACTGCTGAAAAAGATACAGACAAAATTAACGGTCCTTTTAAGGACCACCAAAATCTTTAAAAAGGAGTCTAAAATTGTTGTACATTCAGTTAAAATTGTTTATATAAGCTATAGCCCTACCCCTTATATATCTTCAAAAAAAATCCAGGCCCAAATCTTTAAAATTGGAGAGCCCCTGGCAAAATTTTCTGAGTTTACAAAATATTCTGTCGTTATTTATGTGATGCGGCTCTTCAGTAATGTGAGCCGCATTCCCACACAAACTTTTATGACACATAAAATGGCATAAAGTGTTTTATTTAATTTTTAAAACTTATCAAAAACTAATTAAAAACCATAAAACTGAATCTATGGGCTTTTTTCTTTTTCCAGGTCCCAGAAATAGGATACTGGAAAGAAATAAGCCCATATTTTCCATCTTTTGTTGTCCCCTGATCCCATATAAGACATTTGTTATTTCTTGCCAGGTGGCTCTTTTCTAATATTCTTTGCTGATATTTTTCGAAAAATCCCTCCATTTTAACTTACAAGTGTATGAATACATAATACCATCAAAATGACCTTACTGTAACCCCTTTTGAAACTTTAAATTGAAAAACAAACTTTTTAAAAATTTCATAAATTTAAATTTCAATTTAATTTAAAAAGTTTAATTCAAATTTTAAAAATAATTACACCATTGTTTTCCTTATTGAATTTTGAAGTTGCTGGCCAAATTTCATCTATGTAACTCCACAAATAAGCTTACAATTGCAGATTGAAGTGTTCAAAATATGCCCTCTGACAGGAACGGGGACCCAGTTATTTCCCCCATTGAAACGCATTGAAAATCATAGTAAATAAATGGGGTGCTGTCCAATAAATAATTTTGATAGCCACCTTGGGACTTCTGTTTCACGTTAGGCATTTGTTTCGAAGTTTCTAAGTGCAATCTCAGTGCCTCATGACCGGCATTCCGTTGCACAATTTTGTTTTGATTGACAACAGGGTAGGTCGGTCTACTTCCGGGGAAGAATAAAGGCTAGAATTTAGGCAATTTACTCTATGTACCGACGCCAGATTACATTTAAATCAATCAAAATTTTTACATAAATTCAAGCTAGAAAGCCTTCCCATTCAAATAAATCTACATTCAGTTACAGAACTTGTGTAATAATAAAACTACACCATTTTAAATAAAAGTTATATTTTTTTTTTAAGAACTACATTCGTGGGTACCGGACTGGTTGCCGTAACTGGGATCCTATTCCTGACAGGAACGGGGACCCAGTTATTTCCCCCATTGAAACGCATTGAAAATCATAGTAAATAAATGGGGTGCTGTCCAATAAATAATTTTGATAGCCACCTTGGGACTTCTGTTTCACGTTAGGCATTTGTTTCGAAGTTTCTAAGTGCAATCTCAGTGCCTCATGACCGGCATTCCGTTGCACAATTTTGTTTTGATTGACAACAGGGTAGGTCGGTCTACTTCCGGGGAAGAATAAAGGCTAGAATTTAGGCAATTTACTCTATGTACCGACGCCAGATTACATTTAAATCAATCAAAATTTTTACAGAAATTCAAGCTAGAAAGCCTACCCATTCAAATAAATCTACATTCAGTTACAGAACTTGTGTAATAATAAAACTACACCATTTTAAATAAAAGTTATATTTTTTTTTTAAGAACTACATTCGTGGGTACCGGACTGGTTGCCGTAACTGGGATCCTATTCCTGTCAGACTTTAATTTTTTTTCCAGACTTTAAACTGCACTTTTAAAATAAAGATATACATCTCAGTAGTTATTGTGCAAAGTTTCAATAGATTTGATCCAACAGTTACAGAGTTATTGATCCTTATCTATGACATCTCAAATACCAGAAAATTGATCGGATAAAATCATAAATTCATGAAGAAAATATGCTTAAAATCAGCAAAACTTTTTTATTTTAAAAGATATTTACATTCTGTAAATTGCACATGGTAGATAAAATCATTTTTGATATGGAAATCTAGTTAAAAAAGAAATTCTGCTGAAAAAAAATTAATTATAATTATTTTTTTAATTAAAAAAAAAATCTTATAAGAATTACATATGCAAAGAAGCATACCCCATAACAAGGGTATAAATCATGAGACTAGTCTTCAAACAGTCAGCTAAGTTCATTTAATATACAATGGAAAAGGCTAGATGCAGAGAAGTTCTCACTTGTAGCTAAAACCAGTCAAGACGGCACCTCCTACAGTTTAACAAATGTCGAGGGAAATCCTGGATCTGCCTGAATGCTTAATGCTACTGTGCGTTGTTATACTTGTGACTGCTCTAAATGTCCCACTAGTTCATACGTGTGTGGTGGTGGACACTCAAACTGTTGGTGGCTCATAGGAGATCCATGTACTTGGGTCCAAACAAGTTAACCAACCTGAATATGGATAACAAAGACAAGTTAATAATGCAGGAACTTTTAAAAAATGAAACTTAGCGAAGAAGCAATAATGAAAATGAAATATAATCATAACACTCAAAAAGGTGAATCTGTTAACAGAGCACTAAGTGTTTCCTTACCAAAGAATATGAACTTTTCTAGAAATTTGAAGGGAGGGAGGGAGGGCATCATCAATAATTCACACTTTGAATAATGGTACAGCTTATTCCTTGTGACAAAAAGCAGAATGTATTGGTTTTAAAATCTCAAAAGGTTCATTAAAACACTTCGACCAGATGTAAAGGGAGTGTGAACGGAACAAAGTAAACCAAAATACTCCAGAAAGGAAAAAGAAAAATTTACAACGCACCGGACAGAAGACTAAGGTTCATGTGGAAGAAAAGGATCGAAGTAAACGTACAGATAGATATAAAAAAGGGCAACCTGATCCAAAACTTGATGCTGCATTTGTAAAAGCATAATGGACAATCATTCATATGGTAGAGTAATACCTGCTAAGAAGAATATACATACCAGAAGCTGTTCTTCAAAAGTTCCAAAATCAAGGAAGATATAGCTGCATTCATCTACTGCTGAAAAAGATACAGACAAAATTAACGGTCCTTTTAAGGACCACCAAAATCTTTAAAAAGGAGTCTAAAATTGTTGTACATTCAGTTAAAATTGTTTATATAAGCTATAGCCCTACCCCTTATATATCTTCAAAAAAAATCCAGGCCCAAATCTTTAAAATTGGAGAGCCCCTGGCAAAATTTTCTGAGTTTACAAAATATTCTGTCGTTATTTATGTGATGCGGCTCTTCAGTAATGTGAGCCGCATTCCCACACAAACTTTTATGACACATAAAATGGCATAAAGTGTTTTATTTAATTTTTAAAACTTATCAAAAACTAATTAAAAACCATAAAACTGAATCTATGGGCTTTTTTCTTTTTCCAGGTCCCAGAAATAGGATACTGGAAAGAAATAAGCCCATATTTTCCATCTTTTGTTGTCCCCTGATCCCATATAAGACATTTGTTATTTCTTGCCAGGTGGCTCTTTTCTAATATTCTTTGCTGATATTTTTCGAAAAATCCCTCCATTTTAACTTACAAGTGTATGAATACATAATACCATCAAAATGACCTTACTGTAACCCCTTTTGAAACTTTAAATTGAAAAACAAACTTTTTAAAAATTTCATAAATTTAAATTTCAATTTAATTTAAAAAGTTTAATTCAAATTTTAAAAATAATTACACCATTGTTTTCCTTATTGAATTTTGAAGTTGCTGGCCAAATTTCATCTATGTAACTCCACAAATAAGCTTACAATTGCAGATTGAAGTGTTCAAAATATGCCCTCTGACAGACTTTAATTTTTTTTCCAGACTTTAAACTGCACTTTTAAAATAAAGATATACATCTCAGTAGTTATTGTGCAAAGTTTCAATAGATTTGATCCAACAGTTACAGAGTTATTGATCCTTATCTATGACATCTCAAATACCAGAAAATTGATCGGATAAAATCATAAATTCATGAAGAAAATATGCTTAAAATCAGCAAAACTTTTTTATTTTAAAAGATATTTACATTCTGTAAATTGCACATGGTAGATAAAATCATTTTTGATATGGAAATCTAGTTAAAAAAGAAATTCTGCTGAAAAAAAATTAATTATAATTATTTTTTTAATTAAAAAAAAAATCTTATAAGAATTACATATGCAAAGAAGCATACCCCATAACAAGGGTATAAATCATGAGACTAGTCTTCAAACAGTCAGCTAAGTTCATTTAATATACAATGGAAAAGGCTAGATGCAGAGAAGTTCTCACTTGTAGCTAAAACCAGTCAAGACGGCACCTCCTACAGTTTAACAAATGTCGAGGGAAATCCTGGATCTGCCTGAATGCTTAATGCTACTGTGCGTTGTTATACTTGTGACTGCTCTAAATGTCCCACTAGTTCATACGTGTGTGGTGGTGGACACTCAAACTGTTGGTGGCTCATAGGAGATCCATGTACTTGGGTCCAAACAAGTTAACCAACCTGAATATGGATAACAAAGACAAGTTAATAATGCAGGAACTTTTAAAAAATGAAACTTAGCGAAGAAGCAATAATGAAAATGAAATATAATCATAACACTCAAAAAGGTGAATCTGTTAACAGAGCACTAAGTGTTTCCTTACCAAAGAATATGAACTTTTCTAGAAATTTGAAGGGAGGGAGGGAGGGCATCATCAATAATTCACACTTTGAATAATGGTACAGCTTATTCCTTGTGACAAAAAGCAGAATGTATTGGTTTTAAAATCTCAAAAGGTTCATTAAAACACTTCGACCAGATGTAAAGGGAGTGTGAACGGAACAAAGTAAACCAAAATACTCCAGAAAGGAAAAAGAAAAATTTACAACGCACCGGACAGAAGACTAAGGTTCATGTGGAAGAAAAGGATCGAAGTAAACGTACAGATAGATATAAAAAAGGGCAACCTGATCCAAAACTTGATGCTGCATTTGTAAAAGCATAATGGACAATCATTCATATGGTAGAGTAATACCTGCTAAGAAGAATATACATACCAGAAGCTGTTCTTCAAAAGTTCCAAAATCAAGGAAGATATAGCTGCATTCATCTACTGCTGAAAAAGATACAGACAAAATTAACGGTCCTTTTAAGGACCACCAAAATCTTTAAAAAGGAGTCTAAAATTGTTGTACATTCAGTTAAAATTGTTTATATAAGCTATAGCCCTACCCCTTATATATCTTCAAAAAAAATCCAGGCCCAAATCTTTAAAATTGGAGAGCCCCTGGCAAAATTTTCTGAGTTTACAAAATATTCTGTCGTTATTTATGTGATGCGGCTCTTCAGTAATGTGAGCCGCATTCCCACACAAACTTTTATGACACATAAAATGGCATAAAGTGTTTTATTTAATTTTTAAAACTTATCAAAAACTAATTAAAAACCATAAAACTGAATCTATGGGCTTTTTTCTTTTTCCAGGTCCCAGAAATAGGATACTGGAAAGAAATAAGCCCATATTTTCCATCTTTTGTTGTCCCCTGATCCCATATAAGACATTTGTTATTTCTTGCCAGGTGGCTCTTTTCTAATATTCTTTGCTGATATTTTTCGAAAAATCCCTCCATTTTAACTTACAAGTGTATGAATACATAATACCATCAAAATGACCTTACTGTAACCCCTTTTGAAACTTTAAATTGAAAAACAAACTTTTTAAAAATTTCATAAATTTAAATTTCAATTTAATTTAAAAAGTTTAATTCAAATTTTAAAAATAATTACACCATTGTTTTCCTTATTGAATTTTGAAGTTGCTGGCCAAATTTCATCTATGTAACTCCACAAATAAGCTTACAATTGCAGATTGAAGTGTTCAAAATATGCCCTCTGACAGGAACGGGGACCCAGTTATTTCCCCCATTGAAACGCATTGAAAATCATAGTAAATAAATGGGGTGCTGTCCAATAAATAATTTTGATAGCCACCTTGGGACTTCTGTTTCACGTTAGGCATTTGTTTCGAAGTTTCTAAGTGCAATCTCAGTGCCTCATGACCGGCATTCCGTTGCACAATTTTGTTTTGATTGACAACAGGGTAGGTCGGTCTACTTCCGGGGAAGAATAAAGGCTAGAATTTAGGCAATTTACTCTATGTACCGACGCCAGATTACATTTAAATCAATCAAAATTTTTACAGAAATTCAAGCTAGAAAGCCTACCCATTCAAATAAATCTACATTCAGTTACAGAACTTGTGTAATAATAAAACTACACCATTTTAAATAAAAGTTATATTTTTTTTTTAAGAACTACATTCGTGGGTACCGGACTGGTTGCCGTAACTGGGATCCTATTCCTGACAGGAACGGGGACCCAGTTATTTCCCCCATTGAAACGCATTGAAAATCATAGTAAATAAATGGGGTGCTGTCCAATAAATAATTTTGATAGCCACCTTGGGACTTCTGTTTCACGTTAGGCATTTGTTTCGAAGTTTCTAAGTGCAATCTCAGTGCCTCATGACCGGCATTCCGTTGCACAATTTTGTTTTGATTGACAACAGGGTAGGTCGGTCTACTTCCGGGGAAGAATAAAGGCTAGAATTTAGGCAATTTACTCTATGTACCGACGCCAGATTACATTTAAATCAATCAAAATTTTTACAGAAATTCAAGCTAGAAAGCCTACCCATTCAAATAAATCTACATTCAGTTACAGAACTTGTGTAATAATAAAACTACACCATTTTAAATAAAAGTTATATTTTTTTTTTAAGAACTACATTCGTGGGTACCGGACTGGTTGCCGTAACTGGGATCCTATTCCTGTCAGACTTTAATTTTTTTTCCAGACTTTAAACTGCACTTTTAAAATAAAGATATACATCTCAGTAGTTATTGTGCAAAGTTTCAATAGATTTGATCCAACAGTTACAGAGTTATTGATCCTTATCTATGACATCTCAAATACCAGAAAATTGATCGGATAAAATCATAAATTCATGAAGAAAATATGCTTAAAATCAGCAAAACTTTTTTATTTTAAAAGATATTTACATTCTGTAAATTGCACATGGTAGATAAAATCATTTTTGATATGGAAATCTAGTTAAAAAAGAAATTCTGCTGAAAAAAAATTAATTATAATTATTTTTTTAATTAAAAAAAAAATCTTATAAGAATTACATATGCAAAGAAGCATACCCCATAACAAGGGTATAAATCATGAGACTAGTCTTCAAACAGTCAGCTAAGTTCATTTAATATACAATGGAAAAGGCTAGATGCAGAGAAGTTCTCACTTGTAGCTAAAACCAGTCAAGACGGCACCTCCTACAGTTTAACAAATGTCGAGGGAAATCCTGGATCTGCCTGAATGCTTAATGCTACTGTGCGTTGTTATACTTGTGACTGCTCTAAATGTCCCACTAGTTCATACGTGTGTGGTGGTGGACACTCAAACTGTTGGTGGCTCATAGGAGATCCATGTACTTGGGTCCAAACAAGTTAACCAACCTGAATATGGATAACAAAGACAAGTTAATAATGCAGGAACTTTTAAAAAATGAAACTTAGCGAAGAAGCAATAATGAAAATGAAATATAATCATAACACTCAAAAAGGTGAATCTGTTAACAGAGCACTAAGTGTTTCCTTACCAAAGAATATGAACTTTTCTAGAAATTTGAAGGGAGGGAGGGAGGGCATCATCAATAATTCACACTTTGAATAATGGTACAGCTTATTCCTTGTGACAAAAAGCAGAATGTATTGGTTTTAAAATCTCAAAAGGTTCATTAAAACACTTCGACCAGATGTAAAGGGAGTGTGAACGGAACAAAGTAAACCAAAATACTCCAGAAAGGAAAAAGAAAAATTTACAACGCACCGGACAGAAGACTAAGGTTCATGTGGAAGAAAAGGATCGAAGTAAACGTACAGATAGATATAAAAAAGGGCAACCTGATCCAAAACTTGATGCTGCATTTGTAAAAGCATAATGGACAATCATTCATATGGTAGAGTAATACCTGCTAAGAAGAATATACATACCAGAAGCTGTTCTTCAAAAGTTCCAAAATCAAGGAAGATATAGCTGCATTCATCTACTGCTGAAAAAGATACAGACAAAATTAACGGTCCTTTTAAGGACCACCAAAATCTTTAAAAAGGAGTCTAAAATTGTTGTACATTCAGTTAAAATTGTTTATATAAGCTATAGCCCTACCCCTTATATATCTTCAAAAAAAATCCAGGCCCAAATCTTTAAAATTGGAGAGCCCCTGGCAAAATTTTCTGAGTTTACAAAATATTCTGTCGTTATTTATGTGATGCGGCTCTTCAGTAATGTGAGCCGCATTCCCACACAAACTTTTATGACACATAAAATGGCATAAAGTGTTTTATTTAATTTTTAAAACTTATCAAAAACTAATTAAAAACCATAAAACTGAATCTATGGGCTTTTTTCTTTTTCCAGGTCCCAGAAATAGGATACTGGAAAGAAATAAGCCCATATTTTCCATCTTTTGTTGTCCCCTGATCCCATATAAGACATTTGTTATTTCTTGCCAGGTGGCTCTTTTCTAATATTCTTTGCTGATATTTTTCGAAAAATCCCTCCATTTTAACTTACAAGTGTATGAATACATAATACCATCAAAATGACCTTACTGTAACCCCTTTTGAAACTTTAAATTGAAAAACAAACTTTTTAAAAATTTCATAAATTTAAATTTCAATTTAATTTAAAAAGTTTAATTCAAATTTTAAAAATAATTACACCATTGTTTTCCTTATTGAATTTTGAAGTTGCTGGCCAAATTTCATCTATGTAACTCCACAAATAAGCTTACAATTGCAGATTGAAGTGTTCAAAATATGCCCTCTGACAGGAACGGGGACCCAGTTATTTCCCCCATTGAAACGCATTGAAAATCATAGTAAATAAATGGGGTGCTGTCCAATAAATAATTTTGATAGCCACCTTGGGACTTCTGTTTCACGTTAGGCATTTGTTTCGAAGTTTCTAAGTGCAATCTCAGTGCCTCATGACCGGCATTCCGTTGCACAATTTTGTTTTGATTGACAACAGGGTAGGTCGGTCTACTTCCGGGGAAGAATAAAGGCTAGAATTTAGGCAATTTACTCTATGTACCGACGCCAGATTACATTTAAATCAATCAAAATTTTTACAGAAATTCAAGCTAGAAAGCCTACCCATTCAAATAAATCTACATTCAGTTACAGAACTTGTGTAATAATAAAACTACACCATTTTAAATAAAAGTTATATTTTTTTTTTAAGAACTACATTCGTGGGTACCGGACTGGTTGCCGTAACTGGGATCCTATTCCTGACAGGAACGGGGACCCAGTTATTTCCCCCATTGAAACGCATTGAAAATCATAGTAAATAAATGGGGTGCTGTCCAATAAATAATTTTGATAGCCACCTTGGGACTTCTGTTTCACGTTAGGCATTTGTTTCGAAGTTTCTAAGTGCAATCTCAGTGCCTCATGACCGGCATTCCGTTGCACAATTTTGTTTTGATTGACAACAGGGTAGGTCGGTCTACTTCCGGGGAAGAATAAAGGCTAGAATTTAGGCAATTTACTCTATGTACCGACGCCAGATTACATTTAAATCAATCAAAATTTTTACAGAAATTCAAGCTAGAAAGCCTACCCATTCAAATAAATCTACATTCAGTTACAGAACTTGTGTAATAATAAAACTACACCATTTTAAATAAAAGTTATATTTTTTTTTTAAGAACTACATTCGTGGGTACCGGACTGGTTGCCGTAACTGGGATCCTATTCCTGTCAGACTTTAATTTTTTTTCCAGACTTTAAACTGCACTTTTAAAATAAAGATATACATCTCAGTAGTTATTGTGCAAAGTTTCAATAGATTTGATCCAACAGTTACAGAGTTATTGATCCTTATCTATGACATCTCAAATACCAGAAAATTGATCGGATAAAATCATAAATTCATGAAGAAAATATGCTTAAAATCAGCAAAACTTTTTTATTTTAAAAGATATTTACATTCTGTAAATTGCACATGGTAGATAAAATCATTTTTGATATGGAAATCTAGTTAAAAAAGAAATTCTGCTGAAAAAAAATTAATTATAATTATTTTTTTAATTAAAAAAAAAATCTTATAAGAATTACATATGCAAAGAAGCATACCCCATAACAAGGGTATAAATCATGAGACTAGTCTTCAAACAGTCAGCTAAGTTCATTTAATATACAATGGAAAAGGCTAGATGCAGAGAAGTTCTCACTTGTAGCTAAAACCAGTCAAGACGGCACCTCCTACAGTTTAACAAATGTCGAGGGAAATCCTGGATCTGCCTGAATGCTTAATGCTACTGTGCGTTGTTATACTTGTGACTGCTCTAAATGTCCCACTAGTTCATACGTGTGTGGTGGTGGACACTCAAACTGTTGGTGGCTCATAGGAGATCCATGTACTTGGGTCCAAACAAGTTAACCAACCTGAATATGGATAACAAAGACAAGTTAATAATGCAGGAACTTTTAAAAAATGAAACTTAGCGAAGAAGCAATAATGAAAATGAAATATAATCATAACACTCAAAAAGGTGAATCTGTTAACAGAGCACTAAGTGTTTCCTTACCAAAGAATATGAACTTTTCTAGAAATTTGAAGGGAGGGAGGGAGGGCATCATCAATAATTCACACTTTGAATAATGGTACAGCTTATTCCTTGTGACAAAAAGCAGAATGTATTGGTTTTAAAATCTCAAAAGGTTCATTAAAACACTTCGACCAGATGTAAAGGGAGTGTGAACGGAACAAAGTAAACCAAAATACTCCAGAAAGGAAAAAGAAAAATTTACAACGCACCGGACAGAAGACTAAGGTTCATGTGGAAGAAAAGGATCGAAGTAAACGTACAGATAGATATAAAAAAGGGCAACCTGATCCAAAACTTGATGCTGCATTTGTAAAAGCATAATGGACAATCATTCATATGGTAGAGTAATACCTGCTAAGAAGAATATACATACCAGAAGCTGTTCTTCAAAAGTTCCAAAATCAAGGAAGATATAGCTGCATTCATCTACTGCTGAAAAAGATACAGACAAAATTAACGGTCCTTTTAAGGACCACCAAAATCTTTAAAAAGGAGTCTAAAATTGTTGTACATTCAGTTAAAATTGTTTATATAAGCTATAGCCCTACCCCTTATATATCTTCAAAAAAAATCCAGGCCCAAATCTTTAAAATTGGAGAGCCCCTGGCAAAATTTTCTGAGTTTACAAAATATTCTGTCGTTATTTATGTGATGCGGCTCTTCAGTAATGTGAGCCGCATTCCCACACAAACTTTTATGACACATAAAATGGCATAAAGTGTTTTATTTAATTTTTAAAACTTATCAAAAACTAATTAAAAACCATAAAACTGAATCTATGGGCTTTTTTCTTTTTCCAGGTCCCAGAAATAGGATACTGGAAAGAAATAAGCCCATATTTTCCATCTTTTGTTGTCCCCTGATCCCATATAAGACATTTGTTATTTCTTGCCAGGTGGCTCTTTTCTAATATTCTTTGCTGATATTTTTCGAAAAATCCCTCCATTTTAACTTACAAGTGTATGAATACATAATACCATCAAAATGACCTTACTGTAACCCCTTTTGAAACTTTAAATTGAAAAACAAACTTTTTAAAAATTTCATAAATTTAAATTTCAATTTAATTTAAAAAGTTTAATTCAAATTTTAAAAATAATTACACCATTGTTTTCCTTATTGAATTTTGAAGTTGCTGGCCAAATTTCATCTATGTAACTCCACAAATAAGCTTACAATTGCAGATTGAAGTGTTCAAAATATGCCCTCTGACAGACTTTAATTTTTTTTCCAGACTTTAAACTGCACTTTTAAAATAAAGATATACATCTCAGTAGTTATTGTGCAAAGTTTCAATAGATTTGATCCAACAGTTACAGAGTTATTGATCCTTATCTATGACATCTCAAATACCAGAAAATTGATCGGATAAAATCATAAATTCATGAAGAAAATATGCTTAAAATCAGCAAAACTTTTTTATTTTAAAAGATATTTACATTCTGTAAATTGCACATGGTAGATAAAATCATTTTTGATATGGAAATCTAGTTAAAAAAGAAATTCTGCTGAAAAAAAATTAATTATAATTATTTTTTTAATTAAAAAAAAAATCTTATAAGAATTACATATGCAAAGAAGCATACCCCATAACAAGGGTATAAATCATGAGACTAGTCTTCAAACAGTCAGCTAAGTTCATTTAATATACAATGGAAAAGGCTAGATGCAGAGAAGTTCTCACTTGTAGCTAAAACCAGTCAAGACGGCACCTCCTACAGTTTAACAAATGTCGAGGGAAATCCTGGATCTGCCTGAATGCTTAATGCTACTGTGCGTTGTTATACTTGTGACTGCTCTAAATGTCCCACTAGTTCATACGTGTGTGGTGGTGGACACTCAAACTGTTGGTGGCTCATAGGAGATCCATGTACTTGGGTCCAAACAAGTTAACCAACCTGAATATGGATAACAAAGACAAGTTAATAATGCAGGAACTTTTAAAAAATGAAACTTAGCGAAGAAGCAATAATGAAAATGAAATATAATCATAACACTCAAAAAGGTGAATCTGTTAACAGAGCACTAAGTGTTTCCTTACCAAAGAATATGAACTTTTCTAGAAATTTGAAGGGAGGGAGGGAGGGCATCATCAATAATTCACACTTTGAATAATGGTACAGCTTATTCCTTGTGACAAAAAGCAGAATGTATTGGTTTTAAAATCTCAAAAGGTTCATTAAAACACTTCGACCAGATGTAAAGGGAGTGTGAACGGAACAAAGTAAACCAAAATACTCCAGAAAGGAAAAAGAAAAATTTACAACGCACCGGACAGAAGACTAAGGTTCATGTGGAAGAAAAGGATCGAAGTAAACGTACAGATAGATATAAAAAAGGGCAACCTGATCCAAAACTTGATGCTGCATTTGTAAAAGCATAATGGACAATCATTCATATGGTAGAGTAATACCTGCTAAGAAGAATATACATACCAGAAGCTGTTCTTCAAAAGTTCCAAAATCAAGGAAGATATAGCTGCATTCATCTACTGCTGAAAAAGATACAGACAAAATTAACGGTCCTTTTAAGGACCACCAAAATCTTTAAAAAGGAGTCTAAAATTGTTGTACATTCAGTTAAAATTGTTTATATAAGCTATAGCCCTACCCCTTATATATCTTCAAAAAAAATCCAGGCCCAAATCTTTAAAATTGGAGAGCCCCTGGCAAAATTTTCTGAGTTTACAAAATATTCTGTCGTTATTTATGTGATGCGGCTCTTCAGTAATGTGAGCCGCATTCCCACACAAACTTTTATGACACATAAAATGGCATAAAGTGTTTTATTTAATTTTTAAAACTTATCAAAAACTAATTAAAAACCATAAAACTGAATCTATGGGCTTTTTTCTTTTTCCAGGTCCCAGAAATAGGATACTGGAAAGAAATAAGCCCATATTTTCCATCTTTTGTTGTCCCCTGATCCCATATAAGACATTTGTTATTTCTTGCCAGGTGGCTCTTTTCTAATATTCTTTGCTGATATTTTTCGAAAAATCCCTCCATTTTAACTTACAAGTGTATGAATACATAATACCATCAAAATGACCTTACTGTAACCCCTTTTGAAACTTTAAATTGAAAAACAAACTTTTTAAAAATTTCATAAATTTAAATTTCAATTTAATTTAAAAAGTTTAATTCAAATTTTAAAAATAATTACACCATTGTTTTCCTTATTGAATTTTGAAGTTGCTGGCCAAATTTCATCTATGTAACTCCACAAATAAGCTTACAATTGCAGATTGAAGTGTTCAAAATATGCCCTCTGACAGACTTTAATTTTTTTTCCAGACTTTAAACTGCACTTTTAAAATAAAGATATACATCTCAGTAGTTATTGTGCAAAGTTTCAATAGATTTGATCCAACAGTTACAGAGTTATTGATCCTTATCTATGACATCTCAAATACCAGAAAATTGATCGGATAAAATCATAAATTCATGAAGAAAATATGCTTAAAATCAGCAAAACTTTTTTATTTTAAAAGATATTTACATTCTGTAAATTGCACATGGTAGATAAAATCATTTTTGATATGGAAATCTAGTTAAAAAAGAAATTCTGCTGAAAAAAAATTAATTATAATTATTTTTTTAATTAAAAAAAAAATCTTATAAGAATTACATATGCAAAGAAGCATACCCCATAACAAGGGTATAAATCATGAGACTAGTCTTCAAACAGTCAGCTAAGTTCATTTAATATACAATGGAAAAGGCTAGATGCAGAGAAGTTCTCACTTGTAGCTAAAACCAGTCAAGACGGCACCTCCTACAGTTTAACAAATGTCGAGGGAAATCCTGGATCTGCCTGAATGCTTAATGCTACTGTGCGTTGTTATACTTGTGACTGCTCTAAATGTCCCACTAGTTCATACGTGTGTGGTGGTGGACACTCAAACTGTTGGTGGCTCATAGGAGATCCATGTACTTGGGTCCAAACAAGTTAACCAACCTGAATATGGATAACAAAGACAAGTTAATAATGCAGGAACTTTTAAAAAATGAAACTTAGCGAAGAAGCAATAATGAAAATGAAATATAATCATAACACTCAAAAAGGTGAATCTGTTAACAGAGCACTAAGTGTTTCCTTACCAAAGAATATGAACTTTTCTAGAAATTTGAAGGGAGGGAGGGAGGGCATCATCAATAATTCACACTTTGAATAATGGTACAGCTTATTCCTTGTGACAAAAAGCAGAATGTATTGGTTTTAAAATCTCAAAAGGTTCATTAAAACACTTCGACCAGATGTAAAGGGAGTGTGAACGGAACAAAGTAAACCAAAATACTCCAGAAAGGAAAAAGAAAAATTTACAACGCACCGGACAGAAGACTAAGGTTCATGTGGAAGAAAAGGATCGAAGTAAACGTACAGATAGATATAAAAAAGGGCAACCTGATCCAAAACTTGATGCTGCATTTGTAAAAGCATAATGGACAATCATTCATATGGTAGAGTAATACCTGCTAAGAAGAATATACATACCAGAAGCTGTTCTTCAAAAGTTCCAAAATCAAGGAAGATATAGCTGCATTCATCTACTGCTGAAAAAGATACAGACAAAATTAACGGTCCTTTTAAGGACCACCAAAATCTTTAAAAAGGAGTCTAAAATTGTTGTACATTCAGTTAAAATTGTTTATATAAGCTATAGCCCTACCCCTTATATATCTTCAAAAAAAATCCAGGCCCAAATCTTTAAAATTGGAGAGCCCCTGGCAAAATTTTCTGAGTTTACAAAATATTCTGTCGTTATTTATGTGATGCGGCTCTTCAGTAATGTGAGCCGCATTCCCACACAAACTTTTATGACACATAAAATGGCATAAAGTGTTTTATTTAATTTTTAAAACTTATCAAAAACTAATTAAAAACCATAAAACTGAATCTATGGGCTTTTTTCTTTTTCCAGGTCCCAGAAATAGGATACTGGAAAGAAATAAGCCCATATTTTCCATCTTTTGTTGTCCCCTGATCCCATATAAGACATTTGTTATTTCTTGCCAGGTGGCTCTTTTCTAATATTCTTTGCTGATATTTTTCGAAAAATCCCTCCATTTTAACTTACAAGTGTATGAATACATAATACCATCAAAATGACCTTACTGTAACCCCTTTTGAAACTTTAAATTGAAAAACAAACTTTTTAAAAATTTCATAAATTTAAATTTCAATTTAATTTAAAAAGTTTAATTCAAATTTTAAAAATAATTACACCATTGTTTTCCTTATTGAATTTTGAAGTTGCTGGCCAAATTTCATCTATGTAACTCCACAAATAAGCTTACAATTGCAGATTGAAGTGTTCAAAATATGCCCTCTGACAGGAACGGGGACCCAGTTATTTCCCCCATTGAAACGCATTGAAAATCATAGTAAATAAATGGGGTGCTGTCCAATAAATAATTTTGATAGCCACCTTGGGACTTCTGTTTCACGTTAGGCATTTGTTTCGAAGTTTCTAAGTGCAATCTCAGTGCCTCATGACCGGCATTCCGTTGCACAATTTTGTTTTGATTGACAACAGGGTAGGTCGGTCTACTTCCGGGGAAGAATAAAGGCTAGAATTTAGGCAATTTACTCTATGTACCGACGCCAGATTACATTTAAATCAATCAAAATTTTTACAGAAATTCAAGCTAGAAAGCCTACCCATTCAAATAAATCTACATTCAGTTACAGAACTTGTGTAATAATAAAACTACACCATTTTAAATAAAAGTTATATTTTTTTTTTAAGAACTACATTCGTGGGTACCGGACTGGTTGCCGTAACTGGGATCCTATTCCTGACAGGAACGGGGACCCAGTTATTTCCCCCATTGAAACGCATTGAAAATCATAGTAAATAAATGGGGTGCTGTCCAATAAATAATTTTGATAGCCACCTTGGGACTTCTGTTTCACGTTAGGCATTTGTTTCGAAGTTTCTAAGTGCAATCTCAGTGCCTCATGACCGGCATTCCGTTGCACAATTTTGTTTTGATTGACAACAGGGTAGGTCGGTCTACTTCCGGGGAAGAATAAAGGCTAGAATTTAGGCAATTTACTCTATGTACCGACGCCAGATTACATTTAAATCAATCAAAATTTTTACAGAAATTCAAGCTAGAAAGCCTACCCATTCAAATAAATCTACATTCAGTTACAGAACTTGTGTAATAATAAAACTACACCATTTTAAATAAAAGTTATATTTTTTTTTTAAGAACTACATTCGTGGGTACCGGACTGGTTGCCGTAACTGGGATCCTATTCCTGTCAGACTTTAATTTTTTTTCCAGACTTTAAACTGCACTTTTAAAATAAAGATATACATCTCAGTAGTTATTGTGCAAAGTTTCAATAGATTTGATCCAACAGTTACAGAGTTATTGATCCTTATCTATGACATCTCAAATACCAGAAAATTGATCGGATAAAATCATAAATTCATGAAGAAAATATGCTTAAAATCAGCAAAACTTTTTTATTTTAAAAGATATTTACATTCTGTAAATTGCACATGGTAGATAAAATCATTTTTGATATGGAAATCTAGTTAAAAAAGAAATTCTGCTGAAAAAAAAATAATTATAATTATTTTTTTAATTAAAAAAAAAATCTTATAAGAATTACATATGCAAAGAAGCATACCCCATCACAAGGGTATAAATCATGAGACTAGTCTTCAAACAGTCAGCTAAGTTCATTTAATATACAATGGAAAAGGCTAGATGCAGAGAAGTTCTCACTTGTAGCTAAAACCAGTCAAGACGGCACCTCCTACAGTTTAACAAATGTCGAGGGAAATCCTGGATCTGCCTGAATGCTTAATGCTACTGTGCGTTGTTATACTTGTGACTGCTCTAAATGTCCCACTAGTTCATACGTGTGTGGTGGTGGACACTCAAACTGTTGGTGGCTCATAGGAGATCCATGTACTTGGGTCCAAACAAGTTAACCAACCTGAATATGGATAACAAAGACAAGTTAATAATGCAGGAACTTTTAAAAAATGAAACTTAGCGAAGAAGCAATAATGAAAATGAAATATAATCATAACACTCAAAAAGGTGAATCTGTTAACAGAGCACTAAGTGTTTCCTTACCAAAGAATATGAACTTTTCTAGAAATTTGAAGGGAGGGAGGGAGGGCATCATCAATAATTCACACTTTGAATAATGGTACAGCTTATTCCTTGTGACAAAAAGCAGAATGTATTGGTTTTAAAATCTCAAAAGGTTCATTAAAACACTTCGACCAGATGTAAAGGGAGTGTGAACGGAACAAAGTAAACCAAAATACTCCAGAAAGGAAAAAGAAAAATTTACAACGCACCGGACAGAAGACTAAGGTTCATGTGGAAGAAAAGGATCGAAGTAAACGTACAGATAGATATAAAAAAGGGCAACCTGATCCAAAACTTGATGCTGCATTTGTAAAAGCATAATGGACAATCATTCATATGGTAGAGTAATACCTGCTAAGAAGAATATACATACCAGAAGCTGTTCTTCAAAAGTTCCAAAATCAAGGAAGATATAGCTGCATTCATCTACTGCTGAAAAAGATACAGACAAAATTAACGGTCCTTTTAAGGACCACCAAAATCTTTAAAAAGGAGTCTAAAATTGTTGTACATTCAGTTAAAATTGTTTATATAAGCTATAGCCCTACCCCTTATATATCTTCAAAAAAAATCCAGGCCCAAATCTTTAAAATTGGAGAGCCCCTGGCAAAATTTTCTGAGTTTACAAAATATTCTGTCGTTATTTATGTGATGCGGCTCTTCAGTAATGTGAGCCGCATTCCCACACAAACTTTTATGACACATAAAATGGCATAAAGTGTTTTATTTAATTTTTAAAACTTATCAAAAACTAATTAAAAACCATAAAACTGAATCTATGGGCTTTTTTCTTTTTCCAGGTCCCAGAAATAGGATACTGGAAAGAAATAAGCCCATATTTTCCATCTTTTGTTGTCCCCTGATCCCATATAAGACATTTGTTATTTCTTGCCAGGTGGCTCTTTTCTAATATTCTTTGCTGGTATTTTTCGAAAAATCCCTCCATTTTAACTTACAAGTGTATGAATACATAATACCATCAAAATGACCTTACTGTAACCCCTTTTGAAACTTTAAATTGAAAAACAAACTTTTTAAAAATTTCATAAATTTAAATTTCAATTTAATTTAAAAAGTTTAATTCAAATTTTAAAAATAATTACACCATTGTTTTCCTTATTGAATTTTGAAGTTGCTGGCCAAATTTCATCTATGTAACTCCACAAATAAGCTTACAATTGCAGATTGAAGTGTTCAAAATATGCCCTCTGACAGGAACGGGGACCCAGTTATTTCCCCCATTGAAACGCATTGAAAATCATAGTAAATAAATGGGGTGCTGTCCAATAAATAATTTTGATAGCCACCTTGGGACTTCTGTTTCACGTTAGGCATTTGTTTCGAAGTTTCTAAGTGCAATCTCAGTGCCTCATGACCGGCATTCCGTTGCACAATTTTGTTTTGATTGACAACAGGGTAGGTCGGTCTACTTCCGGGGAAGAATAAAGGCTAGAATTTAGGCAATTTACTCTATGTACCGACGCCAGATTACATTTAAATCAATCAAAATTTTTACAGAAATTCAAGCTAGAAAGCCTACCCATTCAAATAAATCTACATTCAGTTACAGAACTTGTGTAATAATAAAACTACACCATTTTAAATAAAAGTTATATTTTTTTTTTAAGAACTACATTCGTGGGTACCGGACTGGTTGCCGTAACTGGGATCCTATTCCTGTCAGACTTTAATTTTTTTTCCAGACTTTAAACTGCACTTTTAAAATAAAGATATACATCTCAGTAGTTATTGTGCAAAGTTTCAATAGATTTGATCCAACAGTTACAGAGTTATTGATCCTTATCTATGACATCTCAAATACCAGAAAATTGATCGGATAAAATCATAAATTCATGAAGAAAATATGCTTAAAATCAGCAAAACTTTTTTATTTTAAAAGATATTTACATTCTGTAAATTGCACATGGTAGATAAAATCATTTTTGATATGGAAATCTAGTTAAAAAAGAAATTCTGCTGAAAAAAAATTAATTATAATTATTTTTTTAATTAAAAAAAAAATCTTATAAGAATTACATATGCAAAGAAGCATACCCCATAACAAGGGTATAAATCATGAGACTAGTCTTCAAACAGTCAGCTAAGTTCATTTAATATACAATGGAAAAGGCTAGATGCAGAGAAGTTCTCACTTGTAGCTAAAACCAGTCAAGACGGCACCTCCTACAGTTTAACAAATGTCGAGGGAAATCCTGGATCTGCCTGAATGCTTAACGCTACTGTGCGTTGTTATACTTGTGACTGCTCTAAATGTCCCACTAGTTCATACGTGTGTGGTGGTGGACACTCAAACTGTTGGTGGCTCATAGGAGATCCATGTACTTGGGTCCAAACAAGTTAACCAACCTGAATATGGATAACAAAGACAAGTTAATAATGCAGGAACTTTTAAAAAATGAAACTTAGCGAAGAAGCAATAATGAAAATGAAATATAATCATAACACTCAAAAAGGTGAATCTGTTAACAGAGCACTAAGTGTTTCCTTACCAAAGAATATGAACTTTTCTAGAAATTTGAAGGGAGGGAGGGAGGGCATCATCAATAATTCACACTTTGAATAATGGTACAGCTTATTCCTTGTGACAAAAAGCAGAATGTATTGGTTTTAAAATCTCAAAAGGTTCATTAAAACACTTCGACCAGATGTAAAGGGAGTGTGAACGGAACAAAGTAAACCAAAATACTCCAGAAAGGAAAAAGAAAAATTTACAACGCACCGGACAGAAGACTAAGGTTCATGTGGAAGAAAAGGATCGAAGTAAACGTACAGATAGATATAAAAAAGGGCAACCTGATCCAAAACTTGATGCTGCATTTGTAAAAGCATAATGGACAATCATTCATATGGTAGAGTAATACCTGCTAAGAAGAATATACATACCAGAAGCTGTTCTTCAAAAGTTCCAAAATCAAGGAAGATATAGCTGCATTCATCTACTGCTGAAAAAGATACAGACAAAATTAACGGTCCTTTTAAGGACCACCAAAATCTTTAAAAAGGAGTCTAAAATTGTTGTACATTCAGTTAAAATTGTTTATATAAGCTATAGCCCTACCCCTTATATATCTTCAAAAAAAATCCAGGCCCAAATCTTTAAAATTGGAGAGCCCCTGGCAAAATTTTCTGAGTTTACAAAATATTCTGTCGTTATTTATGTGATGCGGCTCTTCAGTAATGTGAGCCGCATTCCCACACAAACTTTTATGACACATAAAATGGCATAAAGTGTTTTATTTAATTTTTAAAACTTATCAAAAACTAATTAAAAACCATAAAACTGAATCTATGGGCTTTTTTCTTTTTCCAGGTCCCAGAAATAGGATACTGGAAAGAAATAAGCCCATATTTTCCATCTTTTGTTGTCCCCTGATCCCATATAAGACATTTGTTATTTCTTGCCAGGTGGCTCTTTTCTAATATTCTTTGCTGATATTTTTCGAAAAATCCCTCCATTTTAACTTACAAGTGTATGAATACATAATACCATCAAAATGACCTTACTGTAACCCCTTTTGAAACTTTAAATTGAAAAACAAACTTTTTAAAAATTTCATAAATTTAAATTTCAATTTAATTTAAAAAGTTTAATTCAAATTTTAAAAATAATTACACCATTGTTTTCCTTATTGAATTTTGAAGTTGCTGGCCAAATTTCATCTATGTAACTCCACAAATAAGCTTACAATTGCAGATTGAAGTGTTCAAAATATGCCCTCTGACAGGAACGGGGACCCAGTTATTTCCCCCATTGAAACGCATTGAAAATCATAGTAAATAAATGGGGTGCTGTCCAATAAATAATTTTGATAGCCACCTTGGGACTTCTGTTTCACGTTAGGCATTTGTTTCGAAGTTTCTAAGTGCAATCTCAGTGCCTCATGACCGGCATTCCGTTGCACAATTTTGTTTTGATTGACAACAGGGTAGGTCGGTCTACTTCCGGGGAAGAATAAAGGCTAGAATTTAGGCAATTTACTCTATGTACCGACGCCAGATTACATTTAAATCAATCAAAATTTTTACAGAAATTCAAGCTAGAAAGCCTACCCATTCAAATAAATCTACATTCAGTTACAGAACTTGTGTAATAATAAAACTACACCATTTTAAATAAAAGTTATATTTTTTTTTTAAGAACTACATTCGTGGGTACCGGACTGGTTGCCGTAACTGGGATCCTATTCCTGACAGGAACGGGGACCCAGTTATTTCCCCCATTGAAACGCATTGAAAATCATAGTAAATAAATGGGGTGCTGTCCAATAAATAATTTTGATAGCCACCTTGGGACTTCTGTTTCACGTTAGGCATTTGTTTCGAAGTTTCTAAGTGCAATCTCAGTGCCTCATGACCGGCATTCCGTTGCACAATTTTGTTTTGATTGACAACAGGGTAGGTCGGTCTACTTCCGGGGAAGAATAAAGGCTAGAATTTAGGCAATTTACTCTATGTACCGACGCCAGATTACATTTAAATCAATCAAAATTTTTACAGAAATTCAAGCTAGAAAGCCTACCCATTCAAATAAATCTACATTCAGTTACAGAACTTGTGTAATAATAAAACTACACCATTTTAAATAAAAGTTATATTTTTTTTTTAAGAACTACATTCGTGGGTACCGGACTGGTTGCCGTAACTGGGATCCTATTCCTGTCAGACTTTAATTTTTTTTCCAGACTTTAAACTGCACTTTTAAAATAAAGATATACATCTCAGTAGTTATTGTGCAAAGTTTCAATAGATTTGATCCAACAGTTACAGAGTTATTGATCCTTATCTATGACATCTCAAATACCAGAAAATTGATCGGATAAAATCATAAATTCATGAAGAAAATATGCTTAAAATCAGCAAAACTTTTTTATTTTAAAAGATATTTACATTCTGTAAATTGCACATGGTAGATAAAATCATTTTTGATATGGAAATCTAGTTAAAAAAGAAATTCTGCTGAAAAAAAAATAATTATAATTATTTTTTTAATTAAAAAAAAAATCTTATAAGAATTACATATGCAAAGAAGCATACCCCATAACAAGGGTATAAATCATGAGACTAGTCTTCAAACAGTCAGCTAAGTTCATTTAATATACAATGGAAAAGGCTAGATGCAGAGAAGTTCTCACTTGTAGCTAAAACCAGTCAAGACGGCACCTCCTACAGTTTAACAAATGTCGAGGGAAATCCTGGATCTGCCTGAATGCTTAATGCTACTGTGCGTTGTTATACTTGTGACTGCTCTAAATGTCCCACTAGTTCATACGTGTGTGGTGGTGGACACTCAAACTGTTGGTGGCTCATAGGAGATCCATGTACTTGGGTCCAAACAAGTTAACCAACCTGAATATGGATAACAAAGACAAGTTAATAATGCAGGAACTTTTAAAAAATGAAACTTAGCGAAGAAGCAATAATGAAAATGAAATATAATCATAACACTCAAAAAGGTGAATCTGTTAACAGAGCACTAAGTGTTTCCTTACCAAAGAATATGAACTTTTCTAGAAATTTGAAGGGAGGGAGGGAGGGCATCATCAATAATTCACACTTTGAATAATGGTACAGCTTATTCCTTGTGACAAAAAGCAGAATGTATTGGTTTTAAAATCTCAAAAGGTTCATTAAAACACTTCGACCAGATGTAAAGGGAGTGTGAACGGAACAAAGTAAACCAAAATACTCCAGAAAGGAAAAAGAAAAATTTACAACGCACCGGACAGAAGACTAAGGTTCATGTGGAAGAAAAGGATCGAAGTAAACGTACAGATAGATATAAAAAAGGGCAACCTGATCCAAAACTTGATGCTGCATTTGTAAAAGCATAATGGACAATCATTCATATGGTAGAGTAATACCTGCTAAGAAGAATATACATACCAGAAGCTGTTCTTCAAAAGTTCCAAAATCAAGGAAGATATAGCTGCATTCATCTACTGCTGAAAAAGATACAGACAAAATTAACGGTCCTTTTAAGGACCACCAAAATCTTTAAAAAGGAGTCTAAAATTGTTGTACATTCAGTTAAAATTGTTTATATAAGCTATAGCCCTACCCCTTATATATCTTCAAAAAAAATCCAGGCCCAAATCTTTAAAATTGGAGAGCCCCTGGCAAAATTTTCTGAGTTTACAAAATATTCTGTCGTTATTTATGTGATGCGGCTCTTCAGTAATGTGAGCCGCATTCCCACACAAACTTTTATGACACATAAAATGGCATAAAGTGTTTTATTTAATTTTTAAAACTTATCAAAAACTAATTAAAAACCATAAAACTGAATCTATGGGCTTTTTTCTTTTTCCAGGTCCCAGAAATAGGATACTGGAAAGAAATAAGCCCATATTTTCCATCTTTTGTTGTCCCCTGATCCCATATAAGACATTTGTTATTTCTTGCCAGGTGGCTCTTTTCTAATATTCTTTGCTGATATTTTTCGAAAAATCCCTCCATTTTAACTTACAAGTGTATGAATACATAATACCATCAAAATGACCTTACTGTAACCCCTTTTGAAACTTTAAATTGAAAAACAAACTTTTTAAAAATTTCATAAATTTAAATTTCAATTTAATTTAAAAAGTTTAATTCAAATTTTAAAAATAATTACACCATTGTTTTCCTTATTGAATTTTGAAGTTGCTGGCCAAATTTCATCTATGTAACTCCACAAATAAGCTTACAATTGCAGATTGAAGTGTTCAAAATATGCCCTCTGACAGGAACGGGGACCCAGTTATTTCCCCCATTGAAACGCATTGAAAATCATAGTAAATAAATGGGGTGCTGTCCAATAAATAATTTTGATAGCCACCTTGGGACTTCTGTTTCACGTTAGGCATTTGTTTCGAAGTTTCTAAGTGCAATCTCAGTGCCTCATGACCGGCATTCCGTTGCACAATTTTGTTTTGATTGACAACAGGGTAGGTCGGTCTACTTCCGGGGAAGAATAAAGGCTAGAATTTAGGCAATTTACTCTATGTACCGACGCCAGATTACATTTAAATCAATCAAAATTTTTACAGAAATTCAAGCTAGAAAGCCTACCCATTCAAATAAATCTACATTCAGTTACAGAACTTGTGTAATAATAAAACTACACCATTTTAAATAAAAGTTATATTTTTTTTTTAAGAACTACATTCGTGGGTACCGGACTGGTTGCCGTAACTGGGATCCTATTCCTGTCAGACTTTAATTTTTTTTCCAGACTTTAAACTGCACTTTTAAAATAAAGATATACATCTCAGTAGTTATTGTGCAAAGTTTCAATAGATTTGATCCAACAGTTACAGAGTTATTGATCCTTATCTATGACATCTCAAATACCAGAAAATTGATCGGATAAAATCATAAATTCATGAAGAAAATATGCTTAAAATCAGCAAAACTTTTTTATTTTAAAAGATATTTACATTCTGTAAATTGCACATGGTAGATAAAATCATTTTTGATATGGAAATCTAGTTAAAAAAGAAATTCTGCTGAAAAAAAATTAATTATAATTATTTTTTTAATTAAAAAAAAAATCTTATAAGAATTACATATGCAAAGAAGCATACCCCATAACAAGGGTATAAATCATGAGACTAGTCTTCAAACAGTCAGCTAAGTTCATTTAATATACAATGGAAAAGGCTAGATGCAGAGAAGTTCTCACTTGTAGCTAAAACCAGTCAAGACGGCACCTCCTACAGTTTAACAAATGTCGAGGGAAATCCTGGATCTGCCTGAATGCTTAATGCTACTGTGCGTTGTTATACTTGTGACTGCTCTAAATGTCCCACTAGTTCATACGTGTGTGGTGGTGGACACTCAAACTGTTGGTGGCTCATAGGAGATCCATGTACTTGGGTCCAAACAAGTTAACCAACCTGAATATGGATAACAAAGACAAGTTAATAATGCAGGAACTTTTAAAAAATGAAACTTAGCGAAGAAGCAATAATGAAAATGAAATATAATCATAACACTCAAAAAGGTGAATCTGTTAACAGAGCACTAAGTGTTTCCTTACCAAAGAATATGAACTTTTCTAGAAATTTGAAGGGAGGGAGGGAGGGCATCATCAATAATTCACACTTTGAATAATGGTACAGCTTATTCCTTGTGACAAAAAGCAGAATGTATTGGTTTTAAAATCTCAAAAGGTTCATTAAAACACTTCGACCAGATGTAAAGGGAGTGTGAACGGAACAAAGTAAACCAAAATACTCCAGAAAGGAAAAAGAAAAATTTACAACGCACCGGACAGAAGACTAAGGTTCATGTGGAAGAAAAGGATCGAAGTAAACGTACAGATAGATATAAAAAATGGCAACCTGATCCAAAACTTGATGCTGCATTTGTAAAAGCATAATGGACAATCATTCATATGGTAGAGTAATACCTGCTAAGAAGAATATACATACCAGAAGCTGTTCTTCAAAAGTTCCAAAATCAAGGAAGATATAGCTGCATTCATCTACTGCTGAAAAAGATACAGACAAAATTAACGGTCCTTTTAAGGACCACCAAAATCTTTAAAAAGGAGTCTAAAATTGTTGTACATTCAGTTAAAATTGTTTATATAAGCTATAGCCCTACCCCTTATATATCTTCAAAAAAAATCCAGGCCCAAATCTTTAAAATTGGAGAGCCCCTGGCAAAATTTTCTGAGTTTACAAAATATTCTGTCGTTATTTATGTGATGCGGCTCTTCAGTAATGTGAGCCGCATTCCCACACAAACTTTTATGACACATAAAATGGCATAAAGTGTTTTATTTAATTTTTAAAACTTATCAAAAACTAATTAAAAACCATAAAACTGAATCTATGGGCTTTTTTCTTTTTCCAGGTCCCAGAAATAGGATACTGGAAAGAAATAAGCCCATATTTTCCATCTTTTGTTGTCCCCTGATCCCATATAAGACATTTGTTATTTCTTGCCAGGTGGCTCTTTTCTAATATTCTTTGCTGATATTTTTCGAAAAATCCCTCCATTTTAACTTACAAGTGTATGAATACATAATACCATCAAAATGACCTTACTGTAACCCCTTTTGAAACTTTAAATTGAAAAACAAACTTTTTAAAAATTTCATAAATTTAAATTTCAATTTAATTTAAAAAGTTTAATTCAAATTTTAAAAATAATTACACCATTGTTTTCCTTATTGAATTTTGAAGTTGCTGGCCAAATTTCATCTATGTAACTCCACAAATAAGCTTACAATTGCAGATTGAAGTGTTCAAAATATGCCCTCTGACAGGAACGGGGACCCAGTTATTTCCCCCATTGAAACGCATTGAAAATCATAGTAAATAAATGGGGTGCTGTCCAATAAATAATTTTGATAGCCACCTTGGGACTTCTGTTTCACGTTAGGCATTTGTTTCGAAGTTTCTAAGTGCAATCTCAGTGCCTCATGACCGGCATTCCGTTGCACAATTTTGTTTTGATTGACAACAGGGTAGGTCGGTCTACTTCCGGGGAAGAATAAAGGCTAGAATTTAGGCAATTTACTCTATGTACCGACGCCAGATTACATTTAAATCAATCAAAATTTTTACAGAAATTCAAGCTAGAAAGCCTACCCATTCAAATAAATCTACATTCAGTTACAGAACTTGTGTAATAATAAAACTACACCATTTTAAATAAAAGTTATATTTTTTTTTTAAGAACTACATTCGTGGGTACCGGACTGGTTGCCGTAACTGGGATCCTATTCCTGTCAGACTTTAATTTTTTTTCCAGACTTTAAACTGCACTTTTAAAATAAAGATATACATCTCAGTAGTTATTGTGCAAAGTTTCAATAGATTTGATCCAACAGTTACAGAGTTATTGATCCTTATCTATGACATCTCAAATACCAGAAAATTGATCGGATAAAATCATAAATTCATGAAGAAAATATGCTTAAAATCAGCAAAACTTTTTTATTTTAAAAGATATTTACATTCTGTAAATTGCACATGGTAGATAAAATCATTTTTGATATGGAAATCTAGTTAAAAAAGAAATTCTGCTGAAAAAAAAATAATTATAATTATTTTTTTAATTAAAAAAAAAATCTTATAAGAATTACATATGCAAAGAAGCATACCCCATAACAAGGGTATAAATCATGAGACTAGTCTTCAAACAGTCAGCTAAGTTCATTTAATATACAATGGAAAAGGCTAGATGCAGAGAAGTTCTCACTTGTAGCTAAAACCAGTCAAGACGGCACCTCCTACAGTTTAACAAATGTCGAGGGAAATCCTGGATCTGCCTGAATGCTTAATGCTACTGTGCGTTGTTATACTTGTGACTGCTCTAAATGTCCCACTAGTTCATACGTGTGTGGTGGTGGACACTCAAACTGTTGGTGGCTCATAGGAGATCCATGTACTTGGGTCCAAACAAGTTAACCAACCTGAATATGGATAACAAAGACAAGTTAATAATGCAGGAACTTTTAAAAAATGAAACTTAGCGAAGAAGCAATAATGAAAATGAAATATAATCATAACACTCAAAAAGGTGAATCTGTTAACAGAGCACTAAGTGTTTCCTTACCAAAGAATATGAACTTTTCTAGAAATTTGAAGGGAGGGAGGGAGGGCATCATCAATAATTCACACTTTGAATAATGGTACAGCTTATTCCTTGTGACAAAAAGCAGAATGTATTGGTTTTAAAATCTCAAAAGGTTCATTAAAACACTTCGACCAGATGTAAAGGGAGTGTGAACGGAACAAAGTAAACCAAAATACTCCAGAAAGGAAAAAGAAAAATTTACAACGCACCGGACAGAAGACTAAGGTTCATGTGGAAGAAAAGGATCGAAGTAAACGTACAGATAGATATAAAAAAGGGCAACCTGATCCAAAACTTGATGCTGCATTTGTAAAAGCATAATGGACAATCATTCATATGGTAGAGTAATACCTGCTAAGAAGAATATACATACCAGAAGCTGTTCTTCAAAAGTTCCAAAATCAAGGAAGATATAGCTGCATTCATCTACTGCTGAAAAAGATACAGACAAAATTAACGGTCCTTTTAAGGACCACCAAAATCTTTAAAAAGGAGTCTAAAATTGTTGTACATTCAGTTAAAATTGTTTATATAAGCTATAGCCCTACCCCTTATATATCTTCAAAAAAAATCCAGGCCCAAATCTTTAAAATTGGAGAGCCCCTGGCAAAATTTTCTGAGTTTACAAAATATTCTGTCGTTATTTATGTGATGCGGCTCTTCAGTAATGTGAGCCGCATTCCCACACAAACTTTTATGACACATAAAATGGCATAAAGTGTTTTATTTAATTTTTAAAACTTATCAAAAACTAATTAAAAACCATAAAACTGAATCTATGGGCTTTTTTCTTTTTCCAGGTCCCAGAAATAGGATACTGGAAAGAAATAAGCCCATATTTTCCATCTTTTGTTGTCCCCTGATCCCATATAAGACATTTGTTATTTCTTGCCAGGTGGCTCTTTTCTAATATTCTTTGCTGATATTTTTCGAAAAATCCCTCCATTTTAACTTACAAGTGTATGAATACATAATACCATCAAAATGACCTTACTGTAACCCCTTTTGAAACTTTAAATTGAAAAACAAACTTTTTAAAAATTTCATAAATTTAAATTTCAATTTAATTTAAAAAGTTTAATTCAAATTTTAAAAATAATTACACCATTGTTTTCCTTATTGAATTTTGAAGTTGCTGGCCAAATTTCATCTATGTAACTCCACAAATAAGCTTACAATGGCAGATTGAAGTGTTCAAAATATGCCCTCTGACAGGAACGGGGACCCAGTTATTTCCCCCATTGAAACGCATTGAAAATCATAGTAAATAAATGGGGTGCTGTCCAATAAATAATTTTGATAGCCACCTTGGGACTTCTGTTTCACGTTAGGCATTTGTTTCGAAGTTTCTAAGTGCAATCTCAGTGCCTCATGACCGGCATTCCGTTGCACAATTTTGTTTTGATTGACAACAGGGTAGGTCGGTCTACTTCCGGGGAAGAATAAAGGCTAGAATTTAGGCAATTTACTCTATGTACCGACGCCAGATTACATTTAAATCAATCAAAATTTTTACAGAAATTCAAGCTAGAAAGCCTACCCATTCAAATAAATCTACATTCAGTTACAGAACTTGTGTAATAATAAAACTACACCATTTTAAATAAAAGTTATATTTTTTTTTTAAGAACTACATTCGTGGGTACCGGACTGGTTGCCGTAACTGGGATCCTATTCCTGTCAGACTTTAATTTTTTTTCCAGACTTTAAACTGCACTTTTAAAATAAAGATATACATCTCAGTAGTTATTGTGCAAAGTTTCAATAGATTTGATCCAACAGTTACAGAGTTATTGATCCTTATCTATGACATCTCAAATACCAGAAAATTGATCGGATAAAATCATAAATTCATGAAGAAAATATGCTTAAAATCAGCAAAACTTTTTTATTTTAAAAGATATTTACATTCTGTAAATTGCACATGGTAGATAAAATCATTTTTGATATGGAAATCTAGTTAAAAAAGAAATTCTGCTGAAAAAAAAATAATTATAATTATTTTTTTAATTAAAAAAAAAATCTTATAAGAATTACATATGCAAAGAAGCATACCCCATAACAAGGGTATAAATCATGAGACTAGTCTTCAAACAGTCAGCTAAGTTCATTTAATATACAATGGAAAAGGCTAGATGCAGAGAAGTTCTCACTTGTAGCTAAAACCAGTCAAGACGGCACCTCCTACAGTTTAACAAATGTCGAGGGAAATCCTGGATCTGCCTGAATGCTTAATGCTACTGTGCGTTGTTATACTTGTGACTGCTCTAAATGTCCCACTAGTTCATACGTGTGTGGTGGTGGACACTCAAACTGTTGGTGGCTCATAGGAGATCCATGTACTTGGGTCCAAACAAGTTAACCAACCTGAATATGGATAACAAAGACAAGTTAATAATGCAGGAACTTTTAAAAAATGAAACTTAGCGAAGAAGCAATAATGAAAATGAAATATAATCATAACACTCAAAAAGGTGAATCTGTTAACAGAGCACTAAGTGTTTCCTTACCAAAGAATATGAACTTTTCTAGAAATTTGAAGGGAGGGAGGGAGGGCATCATCAATAATTCACACTTTGAATAATGGTACAGCTTATTCCTTGTGACAAAAAGCAGAATGTATTGGTTTTAAAATCTCAAAAGGTTCATTAAAACACTTCGACCAGATGTAAAGGGAGTGTGAACGGAACAAAGTAAACCAAAATACTCCAGAAAGGAAAAAGAAAAATTTACAACGCACCGGACAGAAGACTAAGGTTCATGTGGAAGAAAAGGATCGAAGTAAACGTACAGATAGATATAAAAAAGGGCAACCTGATCCAAAACTTGATGCTGCATTTGTAAAAGCATAATGGACAATCATTCATATGGTAGAGTAATACCTGCTAAGAAGAATATACATACCAGAAGCTGTTCTTCAAAAGTTCCAAAATCAAGGAAGATATAGCTGCATTCATCTACTGCTGAAAAAGATACAGACAAAATTAACGGTCCTTTTAAGGACCACCAAAATCTTTAAAAAGGAGTCTAAAATTGTTGTACATTCAGTTAAAATTGTTTATATAAGCTATAGCCCTACCCCTTATATATCTTCAAAAAAAATCCAGGCCCAAATCTTTAAAATTGGAGAGCCCCTGGCAAAATTTTCTGAGTTTACAAAATATTCTGTCGTTATTTATGTGATGCGGCTCTTCAGTAATGTGAGCCGCATTCCCACACAAACTTTTATGACACATAAAATGGCATAAAGTGTTTTATTTAATTTTTAAAACTTATCAAAAACTAATTAAAAACCATAAAACTGAATCTATGGGCTTTTTTCTTTTTCCAGGTCCCAGAAATAGGATACTGGAAAGAAATAAGCCCATATTTTCCATCTTTTGTTGTCCCCTGATCCCATATAAGACATTTGTTATTTCTTGCCAGGTGGCTCTTTTCTAATATTCTTTGCTGATATTTTTCGAAAAATCCCTCCATTTTAACTTACAAGTGTATGAATACATAATACCATCAAAATGACCTTACTGTAACCCCTTTTGAAACTTTAAATTGAAAAACAAACTTTTTAAAAATTTCATAAATTTAAATTTCAATTTAATTTAAAAAGTTTAATTCAAATTTTAAAAATAATTACACCATTGTTTTCCTTATTGAATTTTGAAGTTGCTGGCCAAATTTCATCTATGTAACTCCACAAATAAGCTTACAATTGCAGATTGAAGTGTTCAAAATATGCCCTCTGACAGGAACGGGGACCCAGTTATTTCCCCCATTGAAACGCATTGAAAATCATAGTAAATAAATGGGGTGCTGTCCAATAAATAATTTTGATAGCCACCTTGGGACTTCTGTTTCACGTTAGGCATTTGTTTCGAAGTTTCTAAGTGCAATCTCAGTGCCTCATGACCGGCATTCCGTTGCACAATTTTGTTTTGATTGACAACAGGGTAGGTCGGTCTACTTCCGGGGAAGAATAAAGGCTAGAATTTAGGCAATTTACTCTATGTACCGACGCCAGATTACATTTAAATCAATCAAAATTTTTACAGAAATTCAAGCTAGAAAGCCTACCCATTCAAATAAATCTACATTCAGTTACAGAACTTGTGTAATAATAAAACTACACCATTTTAAATAAAAGTTATATTTTTTTTTTAAGAACTACATTCGTGGGTACCGGACTGGTTGCCGTAACTGGGATCCTATTCCTGACAGGAACGGGGACCCAGTTATTTCCCCCATTGAAACGCATTGAAAATCATAGTAAATAAATGGGGTGCTGTCCAATAAATAATTTTGATAGCCACCTTGGGACTTCTGTTTCACGTTAGGCATTTGTTTCGAAGTTTCTAAGTGCAATCTCAGTGCCTCATGACCGGCATTCCGTTGCACAATTTTGTTTTGATTGACAACAGGGTAGGTCGGTCTACTTCCGGGGAAGAATAAAGGCTAGAATTTAGGCAATTTACTCTATGTACCGACGCCAGATTACATTTAAATCAATCAAAATTTTTACAGAAATTCAAGCTAGAAAGCCTACCCATTCAAATAAATCTACATTCAGTTACAGAACTTGTGTAATAATAAAACTACACCATTTTAAATAAAAGTTATATTTTTTTTTTAAGAACTACATTCGTGGGTACCGGACTGGTTGCCGTAACTGGGATCCTATTCCTGTCAGACTTTAATTTTTTTTCCAGACTTTAAACTGCACTTTTAAAATAAAGATATACATCTCAGTAGTTATTGTGCAAAGTTTCAATAGATTTGATCCAACAGTTACAGAGTTATTGATCCTTATCTATGACATCTCAAATACCAGAAAATTGATCGGATAAAATCATAAATTCATGAAGAAAATATGCTTAAAATCAGCAAAACTTTTTTATTTTAAAAGATATTTACATTCTGTAAATTGCACATGGTAGATAAAATCATTTTTGATATGGAAATCTAGTTAAAAAAGAAATTCTGCTGAAAAAAAATTAATTATAATTATTTTTTTAATTAAAAAAAAAATCTTATAAGAATTACATATGCAAAGAAGCATACCCCATAACAAGGGTATAAATCATGAGACTAGTCTTCAAACAGTCAGCTAAGTTCATTTAATATACAATGGAAAAGGCTAGATGCAGAGAAGTTCTCACTTGTAGCTAAAACCAGTCAAGACGGCACCTCCTACAGTTTAACAAATGTCGAGGGAAATCCTGGATCTGCCTGAATGCTTAATGCTACTGTGCGTTGTTATACTTGTGACTGCTCTAAATGTCCCACTAGTTCATACGTGTGTGGTGGTGGACACTCAAACTGTTGGTGGCTCATAGGAGATCCATGTACTTGGGTCCAAACAAGTTAACCAACCTGAATATGGATAACAAAGACAAGTTAATAATGCAGGAACTTTTAAAAAATGAAACTTAGCGAAGAAGCAATAATGAAAATGAAATATAATCATAACACTCAAAAAGGTGAATCTGTTAACAGAGCACTAAGTGTTTCCTTACCAAAGAATATGAACTTTTCTAGAAATTTGAAGGGAGGGAGGGAGGGCATCATCAATAATTCACACTTTGAATAATGGTACAGCTTATTCCTTGTGACAAAAAGCAGAATGTATTGGTTTTAAAATCTCAAAAGGTTCATTAAAACACTTCGACCAGATGTAAAGGGAGTGTGAACGGAACAAAGTAAACCAAAATACTCCAGAAAGGAAAAAGAAAAATTTACAACGCACCGGACAGAAGACTAAGGTTCATGTGGAAGAAAAGGATCGAAGTAAACGTACAGATAGATATAAAAAAGGGCAACCTGATCCAAAACTTGATGCTGCATTTGTAAAAGCATAATGGACAATCATTCATATGGTAGAGTAATACCTGCTAAGAAGAATATACATACCAGAAGCTGTTCTTCAAAAGTTCCAAAATCAAGGAAGATATAGCTGCATTCATCTACTGCTGAAAAAGATACAGACAAAATTAACGGTCCTTTTAAGGACCACCAAAATCTTTAAAAAGGAGTCTAAAATTGTTGTACATTCAGTTAAAATTGTTTATATAAGCTATAGCCCTACCCCTTATATATCTTCAAAAAAAATCCAGGCCCAAATCTTTAAAATTGGAGAGCCCCTGGCAAAATTTTCTGAGTTTACAAAATATTCTGTCGTTATTTATGTGATGCGGCTCTTCAGTAATGTGAGCCGCATTCCCACACAAACTTTTATGACACATAAAATGGCATAAAGTGTTTTATTTAATTTTTAAAACTTATCAAAAACTAATTAAAAACCATAAAACTGAATCTATGGGCTTTTTTCTTTTTCCAGGTCCCAGAAATAGGATACTGGAAAGAAATAAGCCCATATTTTCCATCTTTTGTTGTCCCCTGATCCCATATAAGACATTTGTTATTTCTTGCCAGGTGGCTCTTTTCTAATATTCTTTGCTGATATTTTTCGAAAAATCCCTCCATTTTAACTTACAAGTGTATGAATACATAATACCATCAAAATGACCTTACTGTAACCCCTTTTGAAACTTTAAATTGAAAAACAAACTTTTTAAAAATTTCATAAATTTAAATTTCAATTTAATTTAAAAAGTTTAATTCAAATTTTAAAAATAATTACACCATTGTTTTCCTTATTGAATTTTGAAGTTGCTGGCCAAATTTCATCTATGTAACTCCACAAATAAGCTTACAATTGCAGATTGAAGTGTTCAAAATATGCCCTCTGACAGGAACGGGGACCCAGTTATTTCCCCCATTGAAACGCATTGAAAATCATAGTAAATAAATGGGGTGCTGTCCAATAAATAATTTTGATAGCCACCTTGGGACTTCTGTTTCACGTTAGGCATTTGTTTCGAAGTTTCTAAGTGCAATCTCAGTGCCTCATGACCGGCATTCCGTTGCACAATTTTGTTTTGATTGACAACAGGGTAGGTCGGTCTACTTCCGGGGAAGAATAAAGGCTAGAATTTAGGCAATTTACTCTATGTACCGACGCCAGATTACATTTAAATCAATCAAAATTTTTACAGAAATTCAAGCTAGAAAGCCTACCCATTCAAATAAATCTACATTCAGTTACAGAACTTGTGTAATAATAAAACTACACCATTTTAAATAAAAGTTATATTTTTTTTTTAAGAACTACATTCGTGGGTACCGGACTGGTTGCCGTAACTGGGATCCTATTCCTGTCAGACTTTAATTTTTTTTCCAGACTTTAAACTGCACTTTTAAAATAAAGATATACATCTCAGTAGTTATTGTGCAAAGTTTCAATAGATTTGATCCAACAGTTACAGAGTTATTGATCCTTATCTATGACATCTCAAATACCAGAAAATTGATCGGATAAAATCATAAATTCATGAAGAAAATATGCTTAAAATCAGCAAAACTTTTTTATTTTAAAAGATATTTACATTCTGTAAATTGCACATGGTAGATAAAATCATTTTTGATATGGAAATCTAGTTAAAAAAGAAATTCTGCTGAAAAAAAATTAATTATAATTATTTTTTTAATTAAAAAAAAAATCTTATAAGAATTACATATGCAAAGAAGCATACCCCATAACAAGGGTATAAATCATGAGACTAGTCTTCAAACAGTCAGCTAAGTTCATTTAATATACAATGGAAAAGGCTAGATGCAGAGAAGTTCTCACTTGTAGCTAAAACCAGTCAAGACGGCACCTCCTACAGTTTAACAAATGTCGAGGGAAATCCTGGATCTGCCTGAATGCTTAATGCTACTGTGCGTTGTTATACTTGTGACTGCTCTAAATGTCCCACTAGTTCATACGTGTGTGGTGGTGGACACTCAAACTGTTGGTGGCTCATAGGAGATCCATGTACTTGGGTCCAAACAAGTTAACCAACCTGAATATGGATAACAAAGACAAGTTAATAATGCAGGAACTTTTAAAAAATGAAACTTAGCGAAGAAGCAATAATGAAAATGAAATATAATCATAACACTCAAAAAGGTGAATCTGTTAACAGAGCACTAAGTGTTTCCTTACCAAAGAATATGAACTTTTCTAGAAATTTGAAGGGAGGGAGGGAGGGCATCATCAATAATTCACACTTTGAATAATGGTACAGCTTATTCCTTGTGACAAAAAGCAGAATGTATTGGTTTTAAAATCTCAAAAGGTTCATTAAAACACTTCGACCAGATGTAAAGGGAGTGTGAACGGAACAAAGTAAACCAAAATACTCCAGAAAGGAAAAAGAAAAATTTACAACGCACCGGACAGAAGACTAAGGTTCATGTGGAAGAAAAGGATCGAAGTAAACGTACAGATAGATATAAAAAAGGGCAACCTGATCCAAAACTTGATGCTGCATTTGTAAAAGCATAATGGACAATCATTCATATGGTAGAGTAATACCTGCTAAGAAGAATATACATACCAGAAGCTGTTCTTCAAAAGTTCCAAAATCAAGGAAGATATAGCTGCATTCATCTACTGCTGAAAAAGATACAGACAAAATTAACGGTCCTTTTAAGGACCACCAAAATCTTTAAAAAGGAGTCTAAAATTGTTGTACATTCAGTTAAAATTGTTTATATAAGCTATAGCCCTACCCCTTATATATCTTCAAAAAAAATCCAGGCCCAAATCTTTAAAATTGGAGAGCCCCTGGCAAAATTTTCTGAGTTTACAAAATATTCTGTCGTTATTTATGTGATGCGGCTCTTCAGTAATGTGAGCCGCATTCCCACACAAACTTTTATGACACATAAAATGGCATAAAGTGTTTTATTTAATTTTTAAAACTTATCAAAAACTAATTAAAAACCATAAAACTGAATCTATGGGCTTTTTTCTTTTTCCAGGTCCCAGAAATAGGATACTGGAAAGAAATAAGCCCATATTTTCCATCTTTTGTTGTCCCCTGATCCCATATAAGACATTTGTTATTTCTTGCCAGGTGGCTCTTTTCTAATATTCTTTGCTGATATTTTTCGAAAAATCCCTCCATTTTAACTTACAAGTGTATGAATACATAATACCATCAAAATGACCTTACTGTAACCCCTTTTGAAACTTTAAATTGAAAAACAAACTTTTTAAAAATTTCATAAATTTAAATTTCAATTTAATTTAAAAAGTTTAATTCAAATTTTAAAAATAATTACACCATTGTTTTCCTTATTGAATTTTGAAGTTGCTGGCCAAATTTCATCTATGTAACTCCACAAATAAGCTTACAATTGCAGATTGAAGTGTTCAAAATATGCCCTCTGAAAGGAACGGGGACCCAGTTATTTCCCCCATTGAAACGCATTGAAAATCATAGTAAATAAATGGGGTGCTGTCCAATAAATAATTTTGATAGCCACCTTGGGACTTCTGTTTCACGTTAGGCATTTGTTTCGAAGTTTCTAAGTGCAATCTCAGTGCCTCATGACCGGCATTCCGTTGCACAATTTTGTTTTGATTGACAACAGGGTAGGTCGGTCTACTTCCGGGGAAGAATAAAGGCTAGAATTTAGGCAATTTACTCTATGTACCGACGCCAGATTACATTTAAATCAATCAAAATTTTTACAGAAATTCAAGCTAGAAAGCCTACCCATTCAAATAAATCTACATTCAGTTACAGAACTTGTGTAATAATAAAACTACACCATTTTAAATAAAAGTTATATTTTTTTTTTAAGAACTACATTCGTGGGTACCGGACTGGTTGCCGTAACTGGGATCCTATTCCTGTCAGACTTTAATTTTTTTTCCAGACTTTAAACTGCACTTTTAAAATAAAGATATACATCTCAGTAGTTATTGTGCAAAGTTTCAATAGATTTGATCCAACAGTTACAGAGTTATTGATCCTTATCTATGACATCTCAAATACCAGAAAATTGATCGGATAAAATCATAAATTCATGAAGAAAATATGCTTAAAATCAGCAAAACTTTTTTATTTTAAAAGATATTTACATTCTGTAAATTGCACATGGTAGATAAAATCATTTTTGATATGGAAATCTAGTTAAAAAAGAAATTCTGCTGAAAAAAAATTAATTATAATTATTTTTTTAATTAAAAAAAAAATCTTATAAGAATTACATATGCAAAGAAGCATACCCCATAACAAGGGTATAAATCATGAGACTAGTCTTCAAACAGTCAGCTAAGTTCATTTAATATACAATGGAAAAGGCTAGATGCAGAGAAGTTCTCACTTGTAGCTAAAACCAGTCAAGACGGCACCTCCTACAGTTTAACAAATGTCGAGGGAAATCCTGGATCTGCCTGAATGCTTAATGCTACTGTGCGTTGTTATACTTGTGACTGCTCTAAATGTCCCACTAGTTCATACGTGTGTGGTGGTGGACACTCAAACTGTTGGTGGCTCATAGGAGATCCATGTACTTGGGTCCAAACAAGTTAACCAACCTGAATATGGATAACAAAGACAAGTTAATAATGCAGGAACTTTTAAAAAATGAAACTTAGCGAAGAAGCAATAATGAAAATGAAATATAATCATAACACTCAAAAAGGTGAATCTGTTAACAGAGCACTAAGTGTTTCCTTACCAAAGAATATGAACTTTTCTAGAAATTTGAAGGGAGGGAGGGAGGGCATCATCAATAATTCACACTTTGAATAATGGTACAGCTTATTCCTTGTGACAAAAAGCAGAATGTATTGGTTTTAAAATCTCAAAAGGTTCATTAAAACACTTCGACCAGATGTAAAGGGAGTGTGAACGGAACAAAGTAAACCAAAATACTCCAGAAAGGAAAAAGAAAAATTTACAACGCACCGGACAGAAGACTAAGGTTCATGTGGAAGAAAAGGATCGAAGTAAACGTACAGATAGATATAAAAAAGGGCAACCTGATCCAAAACTTGATGCTGCATTTGTAAAAGCATAATGGACAATCATTCATATGGTAGAGTAATACCTGCTAAGAAGAATATACATACCAGAAGCTGTTCTTCAAAAGTTCCAAAATCAAGGAAGATATAGCTGCATTCATCTACTGCTGAAAAAGATACAGACAAAATTAACGGTCCTTTTAAGGACCACCAAAATCTTTAAAAAGGAGTCTAAAATTGTTGTACATTCAGTTAAAATTGTTTATATAAGCTATAGCCCTACCCCTTATATATCTTCAAAAAAAATCCAGGCCCAAATCTTTAAAATTGGAGAGCCCCTGGCAAAATTTTCTGAGTTTACAAAATATTCTGTCGTTATTTATGTGATGCGGCTCTTCAGTAATGTGAGCCGCATTCCCACACAAACTTTTATGACACATAAAATGGCATAAAGTGTTTTATTTAATTTTTAAAACTTATCAAAAACTAATTAAAAACCATAAAACTGAATCTATGGGCTTTTTTCTTTTTCCAGGTCCCAGAAATAGGATACTGGAAAGAAATAAGCCCATATTTTCCATCTTTTGTTGTCCCCTGATCCCATATAAGACATTTGTTATTTCTTGCCAGGTGGCTCTTTTCTAATATTCTTTGCTGATATTTTTCGAAAAATCCCTCCATTTTAACTTACAAGTGTATGAATACATAATACCATCAAAATGACCTTACTGTAACCCCTTTTGAAACTTTAAATTGAAAAACAAACTTTTTAAAAATTTCATAAATTTAAATTTCAATTTAATTTAAAAAGTTTAATTCAAATTTTAAAAATAATTACACCATTGTTTTCCTTATTGAATTTTGAAGTTGCTGGCCAAATTTCATCTATGTAACTCCACAAATAAGCTTACAATTGCAGATTGAAGTGTTCAAAATATGCCCTCTGACAGGAACGGGGACCCAGTTATTTCCCCCATTGAAACGCATTGAAAATCATAGTAAATAAATGGGGTGCTGTCCAATAAATAATTTTGATAGCCACCTTGGGACTTCTGTTTCACGTTAGGCATTTGTTTCGAAGTTTCTAAGTGCAATCTCAGTGCCTCATGACCGGCATTCCGTTGCACAATTTTGTTTTGATTGACAACAGGGTAGGTCGGTCTACTTCCGGGGAAGAATAAAGGCTAGAATTTAGGCAATTTACTCTATGTACCGACGCCAGATTACATTTAAATCAATCAAAATTTTTACAGAAATTCAAGCTAGAAAGCCTACCCATTCAAATAAATCTACATTCAGTTACAGAACTTGTGTAATAATAAAACTACACCATTTTAAATAAAAGTTATATTTTTTTTTTAAGAACTACATTCGTGGGTACCGGACTGGTTGCCGTAACTGGGATCCTATTCCTGTCAGACTTTAATTTTTTTTCCAGACTTTAAACTGCACTTTTAAAATAAAGATATACATCTCAGTAGTTATTGTGCAAAGTTTCAATAGATTTGATCCAACAGTTACAGAGTTATTGATCCTTATCTATGACATCTCAAATACCAGAAAATTGATCGGATAAAATCATAAATTCATGAAGAAAATATGCTTAAAATCAGCAAAACTTTTTTATTTTAAAAGATATTTACATTCTGTAAATTGCACATGGTAGATAAAATCATTTTTGATATGGAAATCTAGTTAAAAAAGAAATTCTGCTGAAAAAAAATTAATTATAATTATTTTTTTAATTAAAAAAAAAATCTTATAAGAATTACATATGCAAAGAAGCATACCCCATAACAAGGGTATAAATCATGAGACTAGTCTTCAAACAGTCAGCTAAGTTCATTTAATATACAATGGAAAAGGCTAGATGCAGAGAAGTTCTCACTTGTAGCTAAAACCAGTCAAGACGGCACCTCCTACAGTTTAACAAATGTCGAGGGAAATCCTGGATCTGCCTGAATGCTTAATGCTACTGTGCGTTGTTATACTTGTGACTGCTCTAAATGTCCCACTAGTTCATACGTGTGTGGTGGTGGACACTCAAACTGTTGGTGGCTCATAGGAGATCCATGTACTTGGGTCCAAACAAGTTAACCAACCTGAATATGGATAACAAAGACAAGTTAATAATGCAGGAACTTTTAAAAAATGAAACTTAGCGAAGAAGCAATAATGAAAATGAAATATAATCATAACACTCAAAAAGGTGAATCTGTTAACAGAGCACTAAGTGTTTCCTTACCAAAGAATATGAACTTTTCTAGAAATTTGAAGGGAGGGAGGGAGGGCATCATCAATAATTCACACTTTGAATAATGGTACAGCTTATTCCTTGTGACAAAAAGCAGAATGTATTGGTTTTAAAATCTCAAAAGGTTCATTAAAACACTTCGACCAGATGTAAAGGGAGTGTGAACGGAACAAAGTAAACCAAAATACTCCAGAAAGGAAAAAGAAAAATTTACAACGCACCGGACAGAAGACTAAGGTTCATGTGGAAGAAAAGGATCGAAGTAAACGTACAGATAGATATAAAAAAGGGCAACCTGATCCAAAACTTGATGCTGCATTTGTAAAAGCATAATGGACAATCATTCATATGGTAGAGTAATACCTGCTAAGAAGAATATACATACCAGAAGCTGTTCTTCAAAAGTTCCAAAATCAAGGAAGATATAGCTGCATTCATCTACTGCTGAAAAAGATACAGACAAAATTAACGGTCCTTTTAAGGACCACCAAAATCTTTAAAAAGGAGTCTAAAATTGTTGTACATTCAGTTAAAATTGTTTATATAAGCTATAGCCCTACCCCTTATATATCTTCAAAAAAAATCCAGGCCCAAATCTTTAAAATTGGAGAGCCCCTGGCAAAATTTTCTGAGTTTACAAAATATTCTGTCGTTATTTATGTGATGCGGCTCTTCAGTAATGTGAGCCGCATTCCCACACAAACTTTTATGACACATAAAATGGCATAAAGTGTTTTATTTAATTTTTAAAACTTATCAAAAACTAATTAAAAACCATAAAACTGAATCTATGGGCTTTTTTCTTTTTCCAGGTCCCAGAAATAGGATACTGGAAAGAAATAAGCCCATATTTTCCATCTTTTGTTGTCCCCTGATCCCATATAAGACATTTGTTATTTCTTGCCAGGTGGCTCTTTTCTAATATTCTTTGCTGATATTTTTCGAAAAATCCCTCCATTTTAACTTACAAGTGTATGAATACATAATACCATCAAAATGACCTTACTGTAACCCCTTTTGAAACTTTAAATTGAAAAACAAACTTTTTAAAAATTTCATAAATTTAAATTTCAATTTAATTTAAAAAGTTTAATTCAAATTTTAAAAATAATTACACCATTGTTTTCCTTATTGAATTTTGAAGTTGCTGGCCAAATGTCATCTATGTAACTCCACAAATAAGCTTACAATTGCAGATTGAAGTGTTCAAAATATGCCCTCTGACAGACTTTAATTTTTTTTCCAGACTTTAAACTGCACTTTTAAAATAAAGATATACATCTCAGTAGTTATTGTGCAAAGTTTCAATAGATTTGATCCAACAGTTACAGAGTTATTGATCCTTATCTATGACATCTCAAATACCAGAAAATTGATCGGATAAAATCATAAATTCATGAAGAAAATATGCTTAAAATCAGCAAAACTTTTTTATTTTAAAAGATATTTACATTCTGTAAATTGCACATGGTAGATAAAATCATTTTTGATATGGAAATCTAGTTAAAAAAGAAATTCTGCTGAAAAAAATTAATTATAATTATTTTTTTAATTAAAAAAAAAATCTTATAAGAATTACATATGCAAAGAAGCATACCCCATAACAAGGGTATAAATCATGAGACTAGTCTTCAAACAGTCAGCTAAGTTCATTTAATATACAATGGAAAAGGCTAGATGCAGAGAAGTTCTCACTTGTAGCTAAAACCAGTCAAGACGGCACCTCCTACAGTTTAACAAATGTCGAGGGAAATCCTGGATCTGCCTGAATGCTTAATGCTACTGTGCGTTGTTATACTTGTGACTGCTCTAAATGTCCCACTAGTTCATACGTGTGTGGTGGTGGACACTCAAACTGTTGGTGGCTCATAGGAGATCCATGTACTTGGGTCCAAACAAGTTAACCAACCTGAATATGGATAACAAAGACAAGTTAATAATGCAGGAACTTTTAAAAAATGAAACTTAGCGAAGAAGCAATAATGAAAATGAAATATAATCATAACACTCAAAAAGGTGAATCTGTTAACAGAGCACTAAGTGTTTCCTTACCAAAGAATATGAACTTTTCTAGAAATTTGAAGGGAGGGAGGGAGGGCATCATCAATAATTCACACTTTGAATAATGGTACAGCTTATTCCTTGTGACAAAAAGCAGAATGTACTGGTTTTAAAATCTCAAAAGGTTCATTAAAACACTTCGACCAGATGTAAAGGGAGTGTGAACGGAACAAAGTAAACCAAAATACTCCAGAAAGGAAAAAGAAAAATTTACAACGCACCGGACAGAAGACTAAGGTTCATGTGGAAGAAAAGGATCGAAGTAAACGTACAGATAGATATAAAAAAGGGCAACCTGATCCAAAACTTGATGCTGCATTTGTAAAAGCATAATGGACAATCATTCATATGGTAGAGTAATACCTGCTAAGAAGAATATACATACCAGAAGCTGTTCTTCAAAAGTTCCAAAATCAAGGAAGATATAGCTGCATTCATCTACTGCTGAAAAAGATACAGACAAAATTAACGGTCCTTTTAAGGACCACCAAAATCTTTAAAAAGGAGTCTAAAATTGTTGTACATTCAGTTAAAATTGTTTATATAAGCTATAGCCCTACCCCTTATATATCTTCAAAAAAAATCCAGGCCCAAATCTTTAAAATTGGAGAGCCCCTGGCAAAATTTTCTGAGTTTACAAAATATTCTGTCGTTATTTATGTGATGCGGCTCTTCAGTAATGTGAGCCGCATTCCCACACAAACTTTTATGACACATAAAATGGCATAAAGTGTTTTATTTAATTTTTAAAACTTATCAAAAACTAATTAAAAACCATAAAACTGAATCTATGGGCTTTTTTCTTTTTCCAGGTCCCAGAAATAGGATACTGGAAAGAAATAAGCCCATATTTTCCATCTTTTGTTGTCCCCTGATCCCATATAAGACATTTGTTATTTCTTGCCAGGTGGCTCTTTTCTAATATTCTTTGCTGATATTTTTCGAAAAATCCCTCCATTTTAACTTACAAGTGTATGAATACATAATACCATCAAAATGACCTTACTGTAACCCCTTTTGAAACTTTAAATTGAAAAACAAACTTTTTAAAAATTTCATAAATTTAAATTTAAATTTAATTTAAAAAGTTTAATTCAAATTTTAAAAATAATTACACCATTGTTTTCCTTATTGAATTTTGAAGTTGCTGGCCAAATTTCATCTATGTAACTCCACAAATAAGCTTACAATTGCAGATTGAAGTGTTCAAAATATGCCCTCTGACAGGAACGGGGACCCAGTTATTTCCCCCATTGAAACGCATTGAAAATCATAGTAAATAAATGGGGTGCTGTCCAATAAATAATTTTGATAGCCACCTTGGGACTTCTGTTTCACGTTAGGCATTTGTTTCGAAGTTTCTAAGTGCAATCTCAGTGCCTCATGACCGGCATTCCGTTGCACAATTTTGTTTTGATTGACAACAGGGTAGGTCGGTCTACTTCCGGGGAAGAATAAAGGCTAGAATTTAGGCAATTTACTCTATGTACCGACGCCAGATTACATTTAAATCAATCAAAATTTTTACAGAAATTCAAGCTAGAAAGCCTACCCATTCAAATAAATCTACATTCAGTTACAGAACTTGTGTAATAATAAAACTACACCATTTTAAATAAAAGTTATATTTTTTTTTTAAGAACTACATTCGTGGGTACCGGACTGGTTGCCGTAACTGGGATCCTATTCCTGTCAGACTTTAATTTTTTTTCCAGACTTTAAACTGCACTTTTAAAATAAAGATATACATCTCAGTAGTTATTGTGCAAAGTTTCAATAGATTTGATCCAACAGTTACAGAGTTATTGATCCTTATCTATGACATCTCAAATACCAGAAAATTGATCGGATAAAATCATAAATTCATGAAGAAAATATGCTTAAAATCAGCAAAACTTTTTTATTTTAAAAGATATTTACATTCTGTAAATTGCACATGGTAGATAAAATCATTTTTGATATGGAAATCTAGTTAAAAAAGAAATTCTGCTGAAAAAAAATTAATTATAATTATTTTTTTAATTAAAAAAAAAAATCTTATAAGAATTACATATGCAAAGAAGCATACCCCATAACAAGGGTATAAATCATGAGACTAGTCTTCAAACAGTCAGCTAAGTTCATTTAATATACAATGGAAAAGGCTAGATGCAGAGAAGTTCTCACTTGTAGCTAAAACCAGTCAAGACGGCACCTCCTACAGTTTAACAAATGTCGAGGGAAATCCTGGATCTGCCTGAATGCTTAATGCTACTGTGCGTTGTTATACTTGTGACTGCTCTAAATGTCCCACTAGTTCATACGTGTGTGGTGGTGGACACTCAAACTGTTGGTGGCTCATAGGAGATCCATGTACTTGGGTCCAAACAAGTTAACCAACCTGAATATGGATAACAAAGACAAGTTAATAATGCAGGAACTTTTAAAAAATGAAACTTAGCGAAGAAGCAATAATGAAAATGAAATATAATCATAACACTCAAAAAGGTGAATCTGTTAACAGAGCACTAAGTGTTTCCTTACCAAAGAATATGAACTTTTCTAGAAATTTGAAGGGAGGGAGGGAGGGCATCATCAATAATTCACACTTTGAATAATGGTACAGCTTATTCCTTGTGACAAAAAGCAGAATGTATTGGTTTTAAAATCTCAAAAGGTTCATTAAAACACTTCGACCAGATGTAAAGGGAGTGTGAACGGAACAAAGTAAACCAAAATACTCCAGAAAGGAAAAAGAAAAATTTACAACGCACCGGACAGAAGACTAAGGTTCATGTGGAAGAAAAGGATCGAAGTAAACGTACAGATAGATATAAAAAAGGGCAACCTGATCCAAAACTTGATGCTGCATTTGTAAAAGCATAATGGACAATCATTCATATGGTAGAGTAATACCTGCTAAGAAGAATATACATACCAGAAGCTGTTCTTCAAAAGTTCCAAAATCAAGGAAGATATAGCTGCATTCATCTACTGCTGAAAAAGATACAGACAAAATTAACGGTCCTTTTAAGGACCACCAAAATCTTTAAAAAGGAGTCTAAAATTGTTGTACATTCAGTTAAAATTGTTTATATAAGCTATAGCCCTACCCCTTATATATCTTCAAAAAAAATCCAGGCCCAAATCTTTAAAATTGGAGAGCCCCTGGCAAAATTTTCTGAGTTTACAAAATATTCTGTCGTTATTTATGTGATGCGGCTCTTCAGTAATGTGAGCCGCATTCCCACACAAACTTTTATGACACATAAAATGGCATAAAGTGTTTTATTTAATTTTTAAAACTTATCAAAAACTAATTAAAAACCATAAAACTGAATCTATGGGCTTTTTTCTTTTTCCAGGTCCCAGAAATAGGATACTGGAAAGAAATAAGCCCATATTTTCCATCTTTTGTTGTCCCCTGATCCCATATAAGACATTTGTTATTTCTTGCCAGGTGGCTCTTTTCTAATATTCTTTGCTGATATTTTTCGAAAAATCCCTCCATTTTAACTTACAAGTGTATGAATACATAATACCATCAAAATGACCTTACTGTAACCCCTTTTGAAACTTTAAATTGAAAAACAAACTTTTTAAAAATTTCATAAATTTAAATTTCAATTTAATTTAAAAAGTTTAATTCAAATTTTAAAAATAATTACACCATTGTTTTCCTTATTGAATTTTGAAGTTGCTGGCCAAATTTCATCTATGTAACTCCACAAATAAGCTTACAATTGCAGATTGAAGTGTTCAAAATATGCCCTCTGACAGACTTTAATTTTTTTTCCAGACTTTAAACTGCACTTTTAAAATAAAGATATACATCTCAGTAGTTATTGTGCAAAGTTTCAATAGATTTGATCCAACAGTTACAGAGTTATTGATCCTTATCTATGACATCTCAAATACCAGAAAATTGATCGGATAAAATCATAAATTCATGAAGAAAATATGCTTAAAATCAGCAAAACTTTTTTATTTTAAAAGATATTTACATTCTGTAAATTGCACATGGTAGATAAAATCATTTTTGATATGGAAATCTAGTTAAAAAAGAAATTCTGCTGAAAAAAAATTAATTATAATTATTTTTTTAATTAAAAAAAAAATCTTATAAGAATTACATATGCAAAGAAGCATACCCCATAACAAGGGTATAAATCATGAGACTAGTCTTCAAACAGTCAGCTAAGTTCATTTAATATACAATGGAAAAGGCTAGATGCAGAGAAGTTCTCACTTGTAGCTAAAACCAGTCAAGACGGCACCTCCTACAGTTTAACAAATGTCGAAGGAAATCCTGGATCTGCCTGAATGCTTAATGCTACTGTGCGTTGTTATACTTGTGACTGCTCTAAATGTCCCACTAGTTCATACGTGTGTGGTGGTGGACACTCAAACTGTTGGTGGCTCATAGGAGATCCATGTACTTGGGTCCAAACAAGTTAACCAACCTGAATATGGATAACAAAGACAAGTTAATAATGCAGGAACTTTTAAAAAATGAAACTTAGCGAAGAAGCAATAATGAAAATGAAATATAATCATAACACTCAAAAAGGTGAATCTGTTAACAGAGCACTAAGTGTTTCCTTACCAAAGAATATGAACTTTTCTAGAAATTTGAAGGGAGGGAGGGAGGGCATCATCAATAATTCACACTTTGAATAATGGTACAGCTTATTCCTTGTGACAAAAAGCAGAATGTATTGGTTTTAAAATCTCAAAAGGTTCATTAAAACACTTCGACCAGATGTAAAGGGAGTGTGAACGGAACAAAGTAAACCAAAATACTCCAGAAAGGAAAAAGAAAAATTTACAACGCACCGGACAGAAGACTAAGGTTCATGTGGAAGAAAAGGATCGAAGTAAACGTACAGATAGATATAAAAAAGGGCAACCTGATCCAAAACTTGATGCTGCATTTGTAAAAGCATAATGGACAATCATTCATATGGTAGAGTAATACCTGCTAAGAAGAATATACATACCAGAAGCTGTTCTTCAAAAGTTCCAAAATCAAGGAAGATATAGCTGCATTCATCTACTGCTGAAAAAGATACAGACAAAATTAACGGTCCTTTTAAGGACCACCAAAATCTTTAAAAAGGAGTCTAAAATTGTTGTACATTCAGTTAAAATTGTTTATATAAGCTATAGCCCTACCCCTTATATATCTTCAAAAAAAATCCAGGCCCAAATCTTTAAAATTGGAGAGCCCCTGGCAAAATTTTCTGAGTTTACAAAATATTCTGTCGTTATTTATGTGATGCGGCTCTTCAGTAATATGAGCCGCATTCCCACACAAACTTTTATGACACATAAAATGGCATAAAGTGTTTTATTTAATTTTTAAAACTTATCAAAAACTAATTAAAAACCATAAAACTGAATCTATGGGCTTTTTTCTTTTTCCAGGTCCCAGAAATAGGATACTGGAAAGAAATAAGCCCATATTTTCCATCTTTTGTTGTCCCCTGATCCCATATAAGACATTTGTTATTTCTTGCCAGGTGGCTCTTTTCTAATATTCTTTGCTGATATTTTTCGAAAAATCCCTCCATTTTAACTTACAAGTGTATGAATACATAATACCATCAAAATGACCTTACTGTAACCCCTTTTGAAACTTTAAATTGAAAAACAAACTTTTTAAAAATTTCATAAATTTAAATTTCAATTTAATTTAAAAAGTTTAATTCAAATTTTAAAAATAATTACACCATTGTTTTCCTTATTGAATTTTGAAGTTGCTGGCCAAATTTCATCTATGTAACTCCACAAATAAGCTTACAATTGCAGATTGAAGTGTTCAAAATATGCCCTCTGACAGACTTTAATTTTTTTTCCAGACTTTAAACTGCACTTTTAAAATAAAGATATACATCTCAGTAGTTATTGTGCAAAGTTTCAATAGATTTGATCCAACAGTTACAGAGTTATTGATCCTTATCTATGACATCTCAAATACCAGAAAATTGATCGGATAAAATCATAAATTCATGAAGAAAATATGCTTAAAATCAGCAAAACTTTTTTATTTTAAAAGATATTTACATTCTGTAAATTGCACATGGTAGATAAAATCATTTTTGATATGGAAATCTAGTTAAAAAAGAAATTCTGCTGAAAAAAAATTAATTATAATTATTTTTTTAATTAAAAAAAAAATCTTATAAGAATTACATATGCAAAGAAGCATACCCCATAACAAGGGTATAAATCATGAGACTAGTCTTCAAACAGTCAGCTAAGTTCATTTAATATACAATGGAAAAGGCTAGATGCAGAGAAGTTCTCACTTGTAGCTAAAACCAGTCAAGACGGCACCTCCTACAGTTTAACAAATGTCGAGGGAAATCCTGGATCTGCCTGAATGCTTAATGCTACTGTGCGTTGTTATACTTGTGACTGCTCTAAATGTCCCACTAGTTCATACGTGTGTGGTGGTGGACACTCAAACTGTTGGTGGCTCATAGGAGATCCATGTACTTGGGTCCAAACAAGTTAACCAACCTGAATATGGATAACAAAGACAAGTTAATAATGCAGGAACTTTTAAAAAATGAAACTTAGCGAAGAAGCAATAATGAAAATGAAATATAATCATAACACTCAAAAAGGTGAATCTGTTAACAGAGCACTAAGTGTTTCCTTACCAAAGAATATGAACTTTTCTAGAAATTTGAAGGGAGGGAGGGAGGGCATCATCAATAATTCACACTTTGAATAATGGTACAGCTTATTCCTTGTGACAAAAAGCAGAATGTATTGGTTTTAAAATCTCAAAAGGTTCATTAAAACACTTCGACCAGATGTAAAGGGAGTGTGAACGGAACAAAGTAAACCAAAATACTCCAGAAAGGAAAAAGAAAAATTTACAACGCACCGGACAGAAGACTAAGGTTCATGTGGAAGAAAAGGATCGAAGTAAACGTACAGATAGATATAAAAAAGGGCAACCTGATCCAAAACTTGATGCTGCATTTGTAAAAGCATAATGGACAATCATTCATATGGTAGAGTAATACCTGCTAAGAAGAATATACATACCAGAAGCTGTTCTTCAAAAGTTCCAAAATCAAGGAAGATATAGCTGCATTCATCTACTGCTGAAAAAGATACAGACAAAATTAACGGTCCTTTTAAGGACCACCAAAATCTTTAAAAAGGAGTCTAAAATTGTTGTACATTCAGTTAAAATTGTTTATATAAGCTATAGCCCTACCCCTTATATATCTTCAAAAAAAATCCAGGCCCAAATCTTTAAAATTGGAGAGCCCCTGGCAAAATTTTCTGAGTTTACAAAATATTCTGTCGTTATTTATGTGATGCGGCTCTTCAGTAATGTGAGCCGCATTCCCACACAAACTTTTATGACACATAAAATGGCATAAAGTGTTTTATTTAATTTTTAAAACTTATCAAAAACTAATTAAAAACCATAAAACTGAATCTATGGGCTTTTTTCTTTTTCCAGGTCCCAGAAATAGGATACTGGAAAGAAATAAGCCCATATTTTCCATCTTTTGTTGTCCCCTGATCCCATATAAGACATTTGTTATTTCTTGCCAGGTGGCTCTTTTCTAATATTCTTTGCTGATATTTTTCGAAAAATCCCTCCATTTTAACTTACAAGTGTATGAATACATAATACCATCAAAATGACCTTACTGTAACCCCTTTTGAAACTTTAAATTGAAAAACAAACTTTTTAAAAATTTCATAAATTTAAATTTCAATTTAATTTAAAAAGTTTAATTCAAATTTTAAAAATAATTACACCATTGTTTTCCTTATTGAATTTTGAAGTTGCTGGCCAAATTTCATCTATGTAACTCCACAAATAAGCTTACAATTGCAGATTGAAGTGTTCAAAATATGCCCTCTGACAGGAACGGGGACCCAGTTATTTCCCCCATTGAAACGCATTGAAAATCATAGTAAATAAATGGGGTGCTGTCCAATAAATAATTTTGATAGCCACCTTGGGACTTCTGTTTCACGTTAGGCATTTGTTTCGAAGTTTCTAAGTGCAATCTCAGTGCCTCATGACCGGCATTCCGTTGCACAATTTTGTTTTGATTGACAACAGGGTAGGTCGGTCTACTTCCGGGGAAGAATAAAGGCTAGAATTTAGGCAATTTACTCTATGTACCGACGCCAGATTACATTTAAATCAATCAAAATTTTTACAGAAATTCAAGCTAGAAAGCCTACCCATTCAAATAAATCTACATTCAGTTACAGAACTTGTGTAATAATAAAACTACACCATTTTAAATAAAAGTTATATTTTTTTTTTAAGAACTACATTCGTGGGTACCGGACTGGTTGCCGTAACTGGGATCCTATTCCTGTCAGACTTTAATTTTTTTTCCAGACTTTAAACTGCACTTTTAAAATAAAGATATACATCTCAGTAGTTATTGTGCAAAGTTTCAATAGATTTGATCCAACAGTTACAGAGTTATTGATCCTTATCTATGACATCTCAAATACCAGAAAATTGATCGGATAAAATCATAAATTCATGAAGAAAATATGCTTAAAATCAGCAAAACTTTTTTATTTTAAAAGATATTTACATTCTGTAAATTGCACATGGTAGATAAAATCATTTTTGATATGGAAATCTAGTTAAAAAAGAAATTCTGCTGAAAAAAAATTAATTATAATTATTTTTTTAATTAAAAAAAAAATCTTATAAGAATTACATATGCAAAGAAGCATACCCCATAACAAGGGTATAAATCATGAGACTAGTCTTCAAACAGTCAGCTAAGTTCATTTAATATACAATGGAAAAGGCTAGATGCAGAGAAGTTCTCACTTGTAGCTAAAACCAGTCAAGACGGCACCTCCTACAGTTTAACAAATGTCGAGGGAAATCCTGGATCTGCCTGAATGCTTAATGCTACTGTGCGTTGTTATACTTGTGACTGCTCTAAATGTCCCACTAGTTCATACGTGTGTGGTGGTGGACACTCAAACTGTTGGTGGCTCATAGGAGATCCATGTACTTGGGTCCAAACAAGTTAACCAACCTGAATATGGATAACAAAGACAAGTTAATAATGCAGGAACTTTTAAAAAATGAAACTTAGCGAAGAAGCAATAATGAAAATGAAATATAATCATAACACTCAAAAAGGTGAATCTGTTAACAGAGCACTAAGTGTTTCCTTACCAAAGAATATGAACTTTTCTAGAAATTTGAAGGGAGGGAGGGAGGGCATCATCAATAATTCACACTTTGAATAATGGTACAGCTTATTCCTTGTGACAAAAAGCAGAATGTATTGGTTTTAAAATCTCAAAAGGTTCATTAAAACACTTCGACCAGATGTAAAGGGAGTGTGAACGGAACAAAGTAAACCAAAATACTCCAGAAAGGAAAAAGAAAAATTTACAACGCACCGGACAGAAGACTAAGGTTCATGTGGAAGAAAAGGATCGAAGTAAACGTACAGATAGATATAAAAAAGGGCAACCTGATCCAAAACTTGATGCTGCATTTATAAAAGCATAATGGACAATCATTCATATGGTAGAGTAATACCTGCTAAGAAGAATATACATACCAGAAGCTGTTCTTCAAAAGTTCCAAAATCAAGGAAGATATAGCTGCATTCATCTACTGCTGAAAAAGATACAGACAAAATTAACGGTCCTTTTAAGGACCACCAAAATCTTTAAAAAGGAGTCTAAAATTGTTGTACATTCAGTTAAAATTGTTTATATAAGCTATAGCCCTACCCCTTATATATCTTCAAAAAAAATCCAGGCCCAAATCTTTAAAATTGGAGAGCCCCTGGCAAAATTTTCTGAGTTTACAAAATATTCTGTCGTTATTTATGTGATGCGGCTCTTCAGTAATGTGAGCCGCATTCCCACACAAACTTTTATGACACATAAAATGGCATAAAGTGTTTTATTTAATTTTTAAAACTTATCAAAAACTAATTAAAAACCATAAAACTGAATCTATGGGCTTTTTTCTTTTTCCAGGTCCCAGAAATAGGATACTGGAAAGAAATAAGCCCATATTTTCCATCTTTTGTTGTCCCCTGATCCCATATAAGACATTTGTTATTTCTTGCCAGGTGGCTCTTTTCTAATATTCTTTGCTGATATTTTTCGAAAAATCCCTCCATTTTAACTTACAAGTGTATGAATACATAATACCATCAAAATGACCTTACTGTAACCCCTTTTGAAACTTTAAATTGAAAAACAAACTTTTTAAAAATTTCATAAATTTAAATTTCAATTTAATTTAAAAAGTTTAATTCAAATTTTAAAAATAATTACACCATTGTTTTCCTTATTGAATTTTGAAGTTGCTGGCCAAATTTCATCTATGTAACTCCACAAATAAGCTTACAATTGCAGATTGAAGTGTTCAAAATATGCCCTCTGTCAGACTTTAATTTTTTTTCCAGACTTTAAACTGCACTTTTAAAATAAAGATATACATCTCAGTAGTTATTGTGCAAAGTTTCAATAGATTTGATCCAACAGTTACAGAGTTATTGATCCTTATCTATGACATCTCAAATACCAGAAAATTGATCGGATAAAATCATAAATTCATGAAGAAAATATGCTTAAAATCAGCAAAACTTTTTTATTTTAAAAGATATTTACATTCTGTAAATTGCACATGGTAGATAAAATCATTTTTGATATGGAAATCTAGTTAAAAAAGAAATTCTGCTGAAAAAAAATTAATTATAATTATTTTTTTAATTAAAAAAAAAATCTTATAAGAATTACATATGCAAAGAAGCATACCCCATAACAAGGGTATAAATCATGAGACTAGTCTTCAAACAGTCAGCTAAGTTCATTTAATATACAATGGAAAAGGCTAGATGCAGAGAAGTTCTCACTTGTAGCTAAAACCAGTCAAGACGGCACCTCCTACAGTTTAACAAATGTCGAGGGAAATCCTGGATCTGCCTGAATGCTTAATGCTACTGTGCGTTGTTATACTTGTGACTGCTCTAAATGTCCCACTAGTTCATACGTGTGTGGTGGTGGACACTCAAACTGTTGGTGGCTCATAGGAGATCCATGTACTTGGGTCCAAACAAGTTAACCAACCTGAATATGGATAACAAAGACAAGTTAATAATGCAGGAACTTTTAAAAAATGAAACTTAGCGAAGAAGCAATAATGAAAATGAAATATAATCATAACACTCAAAAAGGTGAATCTGTTAACAGAGCACTAAGTGTTTCCTTACCAAAGAATATGAACTTTTCTAGAAATTTGAAGGGAGGGAGGGAGGGCATCATCAATAATTCACACTTTGAATAATGGTACAGCTTATTCCTTGTGACAAAAAGCAGAATGTATTGGTTTTAAAATCTCAAAAGGTTCATTAAAACACTTCGACCAGATGTAAAGGGAGTGTGAACGGAACAAAGTAAACCAAAATACTCCAGAAAGGAAAAAGAAAAATTTACAACGCACCGGACAGAAGACTAAGGTTCATGTGGAAGAAAAGGATCGAAGTAAACGTACAGATAGATATAAAAAAGGGCAACCTGATCCAAAACTTGATGCTGCATTTATAAAAGCATAATGGACAATCATTCATATGGTAGAGTAATACCTGCTAAGAAGAATATACATACCAGAAGCTGTTCTTCAAAAGTTCCAAAATCAAGGAAGATATAGCTGCATTCATCTACTGCTGAAAAAGATACAGACAAAATTAACGGTCCTTTTAAGGACCACCAAAATCTTTAAAAAGGAGTCTAAAATTGTTGTACATTCAGTTAAAATTGTTTATATAAGCTATAGCCCTACCCCTTATATATCTTCAAAAAAAATCCAGGCCCAAATCTTTAAAATTGGAGAGCCCCTGGCAAAATTTTCTGAGTTTACAAAATATTCTGTCGTTATTTATGTGATGCGGCTCTTCAGTAATGTGAGCCGCATTCCCACACAAACTTTTATGACACATAAAATGGCATAAAGTGTTTTATTTAATTTTTAAAACTTATCAAAAACTAATTAAAAACCATAAAACTGAATCTATGGGCTTTTTTCTTTTTCCAGGTCCCAGAAATAGGATACTGGAAAGAAATAAGCCCATATTTTCCATCTTTTGTTGTCCCCTGATCCCATATAAGACATTTGTTATTTCTTGCCAGGTGGCTCTTTTCTAATATTCTTTGCTGATATTTTTCGAAAAATCCCTCCATTTTAACTTACAAGTGTATGAATACATAATACCATCAAAATGACCTTACTGTAACCCCTTTTGAAACTTTAAATTGAAAAACAAACTTTTTAAAAATTTCATAAATTTAAATTTCAATTTAATTTAAAAAGTTTAATTCAAATTTTAAAAATAATTACACCATTGTTTTCCTTATTGAATTTTGAAGTTGCTGGCCAAATTTCATCTATGTAACTCCACAAATAAGCTTACAATTGCAGATTGAAGTGTTCAAAATATGCCCTCTGACAGGAACGGGGACCCAGTTATTTCCCCCATTGAAACGCATTGAAAATCATAGTAAATAAATGGGGTGCTGTCCAATAAATAATTTTGATAGCCACCTTGGGACTTCTGTTTCACGTTAGGCATTTGTTTCGAAGTTTCTAAGTGCAATCTCAGTGCCTCATGACCGGCATTCCGTTGCACAATTTTGTTTTGATTGACAACAGGGTAGGTCGGTCTACTTCCGGGGAAGAATAAAGGCTAGAATTTAGGCAATTTACTCTATGTACCGACGCCAGATTACATTTAAATCAATCAAAATTTTTACAGAAATTCAAGCTAGAAAGCCTACCCATTCAAATAAATCTACATTCAGTTACAGAACTTGTGTAATAATAAAACTACACCATTTTAAATAAAAGTTATATTTTTTTTTAAGAACTACATTCGTGGGTACCGGACTGGTTGCCGTAACTGGGATCCTATTCCTGTCAGACTTTAATTTTTTTTCCAGACTTTAAACTGCACTTTTAAAATAAAGATATACATCTCAGTAGTTATTGTGCAAAGTTTCAATAGATTTGATCCAACAGTTACAGAGTTATTGATCCTTATCTATGACATCTCAAATACCAGAAAATTGATCGGATAAAATCATAAATTCATGAAGAAAATATGCTTAAAATCAGCAAAACTTTTTTATTTTAAAAGATATTTACATTCTGTAAATTGCACATGGTAGATAAAATCATTTTTGATATGGAAATCTAGTTAAAAAAGAAATTCTGCTGAAAAAAAATTAATTATAATTATTTTTTTAATTAAAAAAAAAATCTTATAAGAATTACATATGCAAAGAAGCATACCCCATAACAAGGGTATAAATCATGAGACTAGTCTTCAAACAGTCAGCTAAGTTCATTTAATATACAATGGAAAAGGCTAGATGCAGGGAAGTTCTCACTTGTAGCTAAAACCAGTCAAGACGGCACCTCCTACAGTTTAACAAATGTCGAGGGAAATCCTGGATCTGCCTGAATGCTTAATGCTACTGTGCGTTGTTATACTTGTGACTGCTCTAAATGTCCCACTAGTTCATACGTGTGTGGTGGTGGACACTCAAACTGTTGGTGGCTCATAGGAGATCCATGTACTTGGGTCCAAACAAGTTAACCAACCTGAATATGGATAACAAAGACAAGTTAATAATGCAGGAACTTTTAAAAAATGAAACTTAGCGAAGAAGCAATAATGAAAATGAAATATAATCATAACACTCAAAAAGGTGAATCTGTTAACAGAGCACTAAGTGTTTCCTTACCAAAGAATATGAACTTTTCTAGAAATTTGAAGGGAGGGAGGGAGGGCATCATCAATAATTCACACTTTGAATAATGGTACAGCTTATTCCTTGTGACAAAAAGCAGAATGTATTGGTTTTAAAATCTCAAAAGGTTCATTAAAACACTTCGACCAGATGTAAAGGGAGTGTGAACGGAACAAAGTAAACCAAAATACTCCAGAAAGGAAAAAGAAAAATTTACAACGCACCGGACAGAAGACTAAGGTTCATGTGGAAGAAAAGGATCGAAGTAAACGTACAGATAGATATAAAAAAGGGCAACCTGATCCAAAACTTGATGCTGCATTTGTAAAAGCATAATGGACAATCATTCATATGGTAGAGTAATACCTGCTAAGAAGAATATACATACCAGAAGCTGTTCTTCAAAAGTTCCAAAATCAAGGAAGATATAGCTGCATTCATCTACTGCTGAAAAAGATACAGACAAAATTAACGGTCCTTTTAAGGACCACCAAAATCTTTAAAAAGGAGTCTAAAATTGTTGTACATTCAGTTAAAATTGTTTATATAAGCTATAGCCCTACCCCTTATATATCTTCAAAAAAAATCCAGGCCCAAATCTTTAAAATTGGAGAGCCCCTGGCAAAATTTTCTGAGTTTACAAAATATTCTGTCGTTATTTATGTGATGCGGCTCTTCAGTAATGTGAGCCGCATTCCCACACAAACTTTTATGACACATAAAATGGCATAAAGTGTTTTATTTAATTTTTAAAACTTATCAAAAACTAATTAAAAACCATAAAACTGAATCTATGGGCTTTTTTCTTTTTCCAGGTCCCAGAAATAGGATACTGGAAAGAAATAAGCCCATATTTTCCATCTTTTGTTGTCCCCTGATCCCATATAAGACATTTGTTATTTCTTGCCAGGTGGCTCTTTTCTAATATTCTTTGCTGATATTTTTCGAAAAATCCCTCCATTTTAACTTACAAGTGTATGAATACATAATACCATCAAAATGACCTTACTGTAACCCCTTTTGAAACTTTAAATTGAAAAACAAACTTTTTAAAAATTTCATAAATTTAAATTTCAATTTAATTTAAAAAGTTTAATTCAAATTTTAAAAATAATTACACCATTGTTTTCCTTATTGAATTTTGAAGTTGCTGGCCAAATTTCATCTATGTAACTCCACAAATAAGCTTACAATTGCAGATTGAAGTGTTCAAAATATGCCCTCTGACAGGAACGGGGACCCAGTTATTTCCCCCATTGAAACGCATTGAAAATCATAGTAAATAAATGGGGTGCTGTCCAATAAATAATTTTGATAGCCACCTTGGGACTTCTGTTTCACGTTAGGCATTTGTTTCGAAGTTTCTAAGTGCAATCTCAGTGCCTCATGACCGGCATTCCGTTGCACAATTTTGTTTTGATTGACAACAGGGTAGGTCGGTCTACTTCCGGGGAAGAATAAAGGCTAGAATTTAGGCAATTTACTCTATGTACCGACGCCAGATTACATTTAAATCAATCAAAATTTTTACAGAAATTCAAGCTAGAAAGCCTACCCATTCAAATAAATCTACATTCAGTTACAGAACTTGTGTAATAATAAAACTACACCATTTTAAATAAAAGTTATATTTTTTTTTTAAGAACTACATTCGTGGGTACCGGACTGGTTGCCGTAACTGGGATCCTATTCCTGTCAGACTTTAATTTTTTTTCCAGACTTTAAACTGCACTTTTAAAATAAAGATATACATCTCAGTAGTTATTGTGCAAAGTTTCAATAGATTTGATCCAACAGTTACAGAGTTATTGATCCTTATCTATGACATCTCAAATACCAGAAAATTGATCGGATAAAATCATAAATTCATGAAGAAAATATGCTTAAAATCAGCAAAACTTTTTTATTTTAAAAGATATTTACATTCTGTAAATTGCACATGGTAGATAAAATCATTTTTGATATGGAAATCTAGTTAAAAAAGAAATTCTGCTGAAAAAAAATTAATTATAATTATTTTTTTAATTAAAAAAAAAATCTTATAAGAATTACATATGCAAAGAAGCATACCCCATAACAAGGGTATAAATCATGAGACTAGTCTTCAAACAGTCAGCTAAGTTCATTTAATATACAATGGAAAAGGCTAGATGCAGAGAAGTTCTCACTTGTAGCTAAAACCAGTCAAGACGGCACCTCCTACAGTTTAACAAATGTCGAGGGAAATCCTGGATCTGCCTGAATGCTTAATGCTACTGTGCGTTGTTATACTTGTGACTGCTCTAAATGTCCCACTAGTTCATACGTGTGTGGTGGTGGACACTCAAACTGTTGGTGGCTCATAGGAGATCCATGTACTTGGGTCCAAACAAGTTAACCAACCTGAATATGGATAACAAAGACAAGTTAATAATGCAGGAACTTTTAAAAAATGAAACTTAGCGAAGAAGCAATAATGAAAATGAAATATAATCATAACACTCAAAAAGGTGAATCTGTTAACAGAGCACTAAGTGTTTCCTTACCAAAGAATATGAACTTTTCTAGAAATTTGAAGGGAGGGAGGGAGGGCATCATCAATAATTCACACTTTGAATAATGGTACAGCTTATTCCTTGTGACAAAAAGCAGAATGTATTGGTTTTAAAATCTCAAAAGGTTCATTAAAACACTTCGACCAGATGTAAAGGGAGTGTGAACGGAACAAAGTAAACCAAAATACTCCAGAAAGGAAAAAGAAAAATTTACAACGCACCGGACAGAAGACTAAGGTTCATGTGGAAGAAAAGGATCGAAGTAAACGTACAGATAGATATAAAAAAGGGCAACCTGATCCAAAACTTGATGCTGCATTTGTAAAAGCATAATGGACAATCATTCATATGGTAGAGTAATACCTGCTAAGAAGAATATACATACCAGAAGCTGTTCTTCAAAAGTTCCAAAATCAAGGAAGATATAGCTGCATTCATCTACTGCTGAAAAAGATACAGACAAAATTAACGGTCCTTTTAAGGACCACCAAAATCTTTAAAAAGGAGTCTAAAATTGTTGTACATTCAGTTAAAATTGTTTATATAAGCTATAGCCCTACCCCTTATATATCTTCAAAAAAAAATCCAGGCCCAAATCTTTAAAATTGGAGAGCCCCTGGCAAAATTTTCTGAGTTTACAAAATATTCTGTCGTTATTTATGTGATGCGGCTCTTCAGTAATGTGAGCCGCATTCCCACACAAACTTTTATGACACATAAAATGGCATAAAGTGTTTTATTTAATTTTTAAAACTTATCAAAAACTAATTAAAAACCATAAAACTGAATCTATGGGCTTTTTTCTTTTTCCAGGTCCCAGAAATAGGATACTGGAAAGAAATAAGCCCATATTTTCCATCTTTTGTTGTCCCCTGATCCCATATAAGACATTTGTTATTTCTTGCCAGGTGGCTCTTTTCTAATATTCTTTGCTGATATTTTTCGAAAAATCCCTCCATTTTAACTTACAAGTGTATGAATACATAATACCATCAAAATGACCTTACTGTAACCCCTTTTGAAACTTTAAATTGAAAAACAAACTTTTTAAAAATTTCATAAATTTAAATTTCAATTTAATTTAAAAAGTTTAATTCAAATTTTAAAAATAATTACACCATTGTTTTCCTTATTGAATTTTGAAGTTGCTGGCCAAATTTCATCTATGTAACTCCACAAATAAGCTTACAATTGCAGATTGAAGTGTTCAAAATATGCCCTCTGACAGGAACGGGGACCCAGTTATTTCCCCCATTGAAACGCATTGAAAATCATAGTAAATAAATGGGGTGCTGTCCAATAAATAATTTTGATAGCCACCTTGGGACTTCTGTTTCACGTTAGGCATTTGTTTCGAAGTTTCTAAGTGCAATCTCAGTGCCTCATGACCGGCATTCCGTTGCACAATTTTGTTTTGATTGACAACAGGGTAGGTCGGTCTACTTCCGGGGAAGAATAAAGGCTAGAATTTAGGCAATTTACTCTATGTACCGACGCCAGATTACATTTAAATCAATCAAAATTTTTACAGAAATTCAAGCTAGAAAGCCTACCCATTCAAATAAATCTACATTCAGTTACAGAACTTGTGTAATAATAAAACTACACCATTTTAAATAAAAGTTATATTTTTTTTTTAAGAACTACATTCGTGGGTACCGGACTGGTTGCCGTAACTGGGATCCTATTCCTGTCAGACTTTAATTTTTTTTCCAGACTTTAAACTGCACTTTTAAAATAAAGATATACATCTCAGTAGTTATTGTGCAAAGTTTCAATAGATTTGATCCAACAGTTACAGAGTTATTGATCCTTATCTATGACATCTCAAATACCAGAAAATTGATCGGATAAAATCATAAATTCATGAAGAAAATATGCTTAAAATCAGCAAAACTTTTTTATTTTAAAAGATATTTACATTCTGTAAATTGCACATGGTAGATAAAATCATTTTTGATATGGAAATCTAGTTAAAAAAGAAATTCTGCTGAAAAAAAATTAATTATAATTATTTTTTTAATTAAAAAAAAAATCTTATAAGAATTACATATGCAAAGAAGCATACCCCATAACAAGGGTATAAATCATGAGACTAGTCTTCAAACAGTCAGCTAAGTTCATTTAATATACAATGGAAAAGGCTAGATGCAGAGAAGTTCTCACTTGTAGCTAAAACCAGTCAAGACGGCACCTCCTACAGTTTAACAAATGTTGAGGGAAATCCTGGATCTGCCTGAATGCTTAATGCTACTGTGCGTTGTTATACTTGTGACTGCTCTAAATGTCCCACTAGTTCATACGTGTGTGGTGGTGGACACTCAAACTGTTGGTGGCTCATAGGAGATCCATGTACTTGGGTCCAAACAAGTTAACCAACCTGAATATGGATAACAAAGACAAGTTAATAATGCAGGAACTTTTAAAAAATGAAACTTAGCGAAGAAGCAATAATGAAAATGAAATATAATCATAACACTCAAAAAGGTGAATCTGTTAACAGAGCACTAAGTGTTTCCTTACCAAAGAATATGAACTTTTCTAGAAATTTGAAGGGAGGGAGGGAGGGCATCATCAATAATTCACACTTTGAATAATGGTACAGCTTATTCCTTGTGACAAAAAGCAGAATGTATTGGTTTTAAAATCTCAAAAGGTTCATTAAAACACTTCGACCAGATGTAAAGGGAGTGTGAACGGAACAAAGTAAACCAAAATACTCCAGAAAGGAAAAAGAAAAATTTACAACGCACCGGACAGAAGACTAAGGTTCATGTGGAAGAAAAGGATCGAAGTAAACGTACAGATAGATATAAAAAAGGGCAACCTGATCCAAAACTTGATGCTGCATTTGTAAAAGCATAATGGACAATCATTCATATGGTAGAGTAATACCTGCTAAGAAGAATATACATACCAGAAGCTGTTCTTCAAAAGTTCCAAAATCAAGGAAGATATAGCTGCATTCATCTACTGCTGAAAAAGATACAGACAAAATTAACGGTCCTTTTAAGGACCACCAAAATCTTTAAAAAGGAGTCTAAAATTGTTGTACATTCAGTTAAAATTGTTTATATAAGCTATAGCCCTACCCCTTATATATCTTCAAAAAAAATCCAGGCCCAAATCTTTAAAATTGGAGAGCCCCTGGCAAAATTTTCTGAGTTTACAAAATATTCTGTCGTTATTTATGTGATGCGGCTCTTCAGTAATGTGAGCCGCATTCCCACACAAACTTTTATGACACATAAAATGGCATAAAGTGTTTTATTTAATTTTTAAAACTTATCAAAAACTAATTAAAAACCATAAAACTGAATCTATGGGCTTTTTTCTTTTTCCAGGTCCCAGAAATAGGATACTGGAAAGAAATAAGCCCATATTTTCCATCTTTTGTTGTCCCCTGATCCCATATAAGACATTTGTTATTTCTTGCCAGGTGGCTCTTTTCTAATATTCTTTGCTGATATTTTTCGAAAAATCCCTCCATTTTAACTTACAAGTGTATGAATACATAATACCATCAAAATGACCTTACTGTAACCCCTTTTGAAACTTTAAATTGAAAAACAAACTTTTTAAAAATTTCATAAATTTAAATTTCAATTTAATTTAAAAAGTTTAATTCAAATTTTAAAAATAATTACACCATTGTTTTCCTTATTGAATTTTGAAGTTGCTGGCCAAATTTCATCTATGTAACTCCACAAATAAGCTTACAATTGCAGATTGAAGTGTTCAAAATATGCCCTCTGACAGGAACGGGGACCCAGTTATTTCCCCCATTGAAACGCATTGAAAATCATAGTAAATAAATGGGGTGCTGTCCAATAAATAATTTTGATAGCCACCTTGGGACTTCTGTTTCACGTTAGGCATTTGTTTCGAAGTTTCTAAGTGCAATCTCAGTGCCTCATGACCGGCATTCCGTTGCACAATTTTGTTTTGATTGACAACAGGGTAGGTCGGTCTACTTCCGGGGAAGAATAAAGGCTAGAATTTAGGCAATTTACTCTATGTACCGACGCCAGATTACATTTAAATCAATCAAAATTTTTACAGAAATTCAAGCTAGAAAGCCTACCCATTCAAATAAATCTACATTCAGTTACAGAACTTGTGTAATAATAAAACTACACCATTTTAAATAAAAGTTATATTTTTTTTTTAAGAACTACATTCGTGGGTACCGGACTGGTTGCCGTAACTGGGATCCTATTCCTGTCAGACTTTAATTTTTTTTCCAGACTTTAAACTGCACTTTTAAAATAAAGATATACATCTCAGTAGTTATTGTGCAAAGTTTCAATAGATTTGATCCAACAGTTACAGAGTTATTGATCCTTATCTATGACATCTCAAATACCAGAAAATTGATCGGATAAAATCATAAATTCATGAAGAAAATATGCTTAAAATCAGCAAAACTTTTTTATTTTAAAAGATATTTACATTCTGTAAATTGCACATGGTAGATAAAATCATTTTTGATATGGAAATCTAGTTAAAAAAGAAATTCTGCTGAAAAAAAATTAATTATAATTATTTTTTTAATTAAAAAAAAAATCTTATAAGAATTACATATGCAAAGAAGCATACCCCATAACAGGGGTATAAATCATGAGACTAGTCTTCAAACAGTCAGCTAAGTTCATTTAATATACAATGGAAAAGGCTAGATGCAGAGAAGTTCTCACTTGTAGCTAAAACCAGTCAAGACGGCACCTCCTACAGTTTAACAAATGTCGAGGGAAATCCTGGATCTGCCTGAATGCTTAATGCTACTGTGCGTTGTTATACTTGTGACTGCTCTAAATGTCCCACTAGTTCATACGTGTGTGGTGGTGGACACTCAAACTGTTGGTGGCTCATAGGAGATCCATGTACTTGGGTCCAAACAAGTTAACCAACCTGAATATGGATAACAAAGACAAGTTAATAATGCAGGAACTTTTAAAAAATGAAACTTAGCGAAGAAGCAATAATGAAAATGAAATATAATCATAACACTCAAAAAGGTGAATCTGTTAACAGAGCACTAAGTGTTTCCTTACCAAAGAATATGAACTTTTCTAGAAATTTGAAGGGAGGGAGGGAGGGCATCATCAATAATTCACACTTTGAATAATGGTACAGCTTATTCCTTGTGACAAAAAGCAGAATGTATTGGTTTTAAAATCTCAAAAGGTTCATTAAAACACTTCGACCAGATGTAAAGGGAGTGTGAACGGAACAAAGTAAACCAAAATACTCCAGAAAGGAAAAAGAAAAATTTACAACGCACCGGACAGAAGACTAAGGTTCATGTGGAAGAAAAGGATCGAAGTAAACGTACAGATAGATATAAAAAAGGGCAACCTGATCCAAAACTTGATGCTGCATTTGTAAAAGCATAATGGACAATCATTCATATGGTAGAGTAATACCTGCTAAGAAGAATATACATACCAGAAGCTGTTCTTCAAAAGTTCCAAAATCAAGGAAGATATAGCTGCATTCATCTACTGCTGAAAAAGATACAGACAAAATTAACGGTCCTTTTAAGGACCACCAAAATCTTTAAAAAGGAGTCTAAAATTGTTGTACATTCAGTTAAAATTGTTTATATAAGCTATAGCCCTACCCCTTATATATCTTCAAAAAAAATCCAGGCCCAAATCTTTAAAATTGGAGAGCCCCTGGCAAAATTTTCTGAGTTTACAAAATATTCTGTCGTTATTTATGTGATGCGGCTCTTCAGTAATGTGAGCCGCATTCCCACACAAACTTTTATGACACATAAAATGGCATAAAGTGTTTTATTTAATTTTTAAAACTTATCAAAAACTAATTAAAAACCATAAAACTGAATCTATGGGCTTTTTTCTTTTTCCAGGTCCCAGAAATAGGATACTGGAAAGAAATAAGCCCATATTTTCCATCTTTTGTTGTCCCCTGATCCCATATAAGACATTTGTTATTTCTTGCCAGGTGGCTCTTTTCTAATATTCTTTGCTGATATTTTTCGAAAAATCCCTCCATTTTAACTTACAAGTGTATGAATACATAATACCATCAAAATGACCTTACTGTAACCCCTTTTGAAACTTTAAATTGAAAAACAAACTTTTTAAAAATTTCATAAATTTAAATTTCAATTTAATTTAAAAAGTTTAATTCAAATTTTAAAAATAATTACACCATTATTTTCCTTATTGAATTTTGAAGTTGCTGGCCAAATTTCATCTATGTAACTCCACAAATAAGCTTACAATTGCAGATTGAAGTGTTCAAAATATGCCCTCTGACAGGAACGGGGACCCAGTTATTTCCCCCATTGAAACGCATTGAAAATCATAGTAAATAAATGGGGTGCTGTCCAATAAATAATTTTGATAGCCACCTTGGGACTTCTGTTTCACGTTAGGCATTTGTTTCGAAGTTTCTAAGTGCAATCTCAGTGCCTCATGACCGGCATTCCGTTGCACAATTTTGTTTTGATTGACAACAGGGTAGGTCGGTCTACTTCCGGGGAAGAATAAAGGCTAGAATTTAGGCAATTTACTCTATGTACCGACGCCAGATTACATTTAAATCAATCAAAATTTTTACAGAAATTCAAGCTAGAAAGCCTACCCATTCAAATAAATCTACATTCAGTTACAGAACTTGTGTAATAATAAAACTACACCATTTTAAATAAAAGTTATATTTTTTTTTTAAGAACTACATTCGTGGGTACCGGACTGGTTGCCGTAACTGGGATCCTATTCCTGACAGGAACGGGGACCCAGTTATTTCCCCCATTGAAACGCATTGAAAATCATAGTAAATAAATGGGGTGCTGTCCAATAAATAATTTTGATAGCCACCTTGGGACTTCTGTTTCACGTTAGGCATTTGTTTCGAAGTTTCTAAGTGCAATCTCAGTGCCTCATGACCGGCATTCCGTTGCACAATTTTGTTTTGATTGACAACAGGGTAGGTCGGTCTACTTCCGGGGAAGAATAAAGGCTAGAATTTAGGCAATTTACTCTATGTACCGACGCCAGATTACATTTAAATCAATCAAAATTTTTACAGAAATTCAAGCTAGAAAGCCTACCCATTCAAATAAATCTACATTCAGTTACAGAACTTGTGTAATAATAAAACTACACCATTTTAAATAAAAGTTATATTTTTTTTTTAAGAACTACATTCGTGGGTACCGGACTGGTTGCCGTAACTGGGATCCTATTCCTGTCAGACTTTAATTTTTTTTCCAGACTTTAAACTGCACTTTTAAAATAAAGATATACATCTCAGTAGTTATTGTGCAAAGTTTCAATAGATTTGATCCAACAGTTACAGAGTTATTGATCCTTATCTATGACATCTCAAATACCAGAAAATTGATCGGATAAAATCATAAATTCATGAAGAAAATATGCTTAAAATCAGCAAAACTTTTTTATTTTAAAAGATATTTACATTCTGTAAATTGCACATGGTAGATAAAATCATTTTTGATATGGAAATCTAGTTAAAAAAGAAATTCTGCTGAAAAAAAATTAATTATAATTATTTTTTTAATTAAAAAAAAAATCTTATAAGAATTACATATGCAAAGAAGCATACCCCATAACAAGGGTATAAATCATGAGACTAGTCTTCAAACAGTCAGCTAAGTCAAGACGGCACCTCCTACAGTTTAACAAATGTCGAGGGAAATCCTGGATCTGCCTGAATGCTTAATGCTACTGTGCGTTGTTATACTTGTGACTGCTCTAAATGTCCCACTAGTTCATACGTGTGTGGTGGTGGACACTCAAACTGTTGGTGGCTCATAGGAGATCCATGTACTTGGGTCCAAACAAGTTAACCAACCTGAATATGGATAACAAAGACAAGTTAATAATGCAGGAACTTTTAAAAAATGAAACTTAGCGAAGAAGCAATAATGAAAATGAAATATAATCATAACACTCAAAAAGGTGAATCTGTTAACAGAGCACTAAGTGTTTCCTTACCAAAGAATATGAACTTTTCTAGAAATTTGAAGGGAGGGAGGGAGGGCATCATCAATAATTCACACTTTGAATAATGGTACAGCTTATTCCTTGTGACAAAAAGCAGAATGTATTGGTTTTAAAATCTCAAAAGGTTCATTAAAACACTTCGACCAGATGTAAAGGGAGTGTGAACGGAACAAAGTAAACCAAAATACTCCAGAAAGGAAAAAGAAAAATTTACAACGCACCGGACAGAAGACTAAGGTTCATGTGGAAGAAAAGGATCGAAGTAAACGTACAGATAGATATAAAAAAGGGCAACCTGATCCAAAACTTGATGCTGCATTTGTAAAAGCATAATGGACAATCATTCATATGGTAGAGTAATACCTGCTAAGAAGAATATACATACCAGAAGCTGTTCTTCAAAAGTTCCAAAATCAAGGAAGATATAGCTGCATTCATCTACTGCTGAAAAAGATACAGACAAAATTAACGGTCCTTTTAAGGACCACCAAAATCTTTAAAAAGGAGTCTAAAATTGTTGTACATTCAGTTAAAATTGTTTATATAAGCTATAGCCCTACCCCTTATATATCTTCAAAAAAAATCCAGGCCCAAATCTTTAAAATTGGAGAGCCCCTGGCAAAATTTTCTGAGTTTACAAAATATTCTGTCGTTATTTATGTGATGCGGCTCTTCAGTAATGTGAGCCGCATTCCCACACAAACTTTTATGACACATAAAATGGCATAAAGTGTTTTATTTAATTTTTAAAACTTATCAAAAACTAATTAAAAACCATAAAACTGAATCTATGGGCTTTTTTCTTTTTCCAGGTCCCAGAAATAGGATACTGGAAAGAAATAAGCCCATATTTTCCATCTTTTGTTGTCCCCTGATCCCATATAAGACATTTGTTATTTCTTGCCAGGTGGCTCTTTTCTAATATTCTTTGCTGATATTTTTCGAAAAATCCCTCCATTTTAACTTACAAGTGTATGAATACATAATACCATCAAAATGACCTTACTGTAACCCCTTTTGAAACTTTAAATTGAAAAACAAACTTTTTAAAAATTTCATAAATTTAAATTTCAATTTAATTTAAAAAGTTTAATTCAAATTTTAAAAATAATTACACCATTGTTTTCCTTATTGAATTTTGAAGTTGCTGGCCAAATTTCATCTATGTAACTCCACAAATAAGCTTACAATTGCAGATTGAAGTGTTCAAAATATGCCCTCTGACAGGAACGGGGACCCAGTTATTTCCCCCATTGAAACGCATTGAAAATCATAGTAAATAAATGGGGTGCTGTCCAATAAATAATTTTGATAGCCACCTTGGGACTTCTGTTTCACGTTAGGCATTTGTTTCGAAGTTTCTAAGTGCAATCTCAGTGCCTCATGACCGGCATTCCGTTGCACAATTTTGTTTTGATTGACAACAGGGTAGGTCGGTCTACTTCCGGGGAAGAATAAAGGCTAGAATTTAGGCAATTTACTCTATGTACCGACGCCAGATTACATTTAAATCAATCAAAATTTTTACAGAAATTCAAGCTAGAAAGCCTACCCATTCAAATAAATCTACATTCAGTTACAGAACTTGTGTAATAATAAAACTACACCATTTTAAATAAAAGTTATATTTTTTTTTTAAGAACTACATTCGTGGGTACCGGACTGGTTGCCGTAACTGGGATCCTATTCCTGACAGGAACGGGGACCCAGTTATTTCCCCCATTGAAACGCATTGAAAATCATAGTAAATAAATGGGGTGCTGTCCAATAAATAATTTTGATAGCCACCTTGGGACTTCTGTTTCACGTTAGGCATTTGTTTCGAAGTTTCTAAGTGCAATCTCAGTGCCTCATGACCGGCATTCCGTTGCACAATTTTGTTTTGATTGACAACAGGGTAGGTCGGTCTACTTCCGGGGAAGAATAAAGGCTAGAATTTAGGCAATTTACTCTATGTACCGACGCCAGATTACATTTAAATCAATCAAAATTTTTACAGAAATTCAAGCTAGAAAGCCTACCCATTCAAATAAATCTACATTCAGTTACAGAACTTGTGTAATAATAAAACTACACCATTTTAAATAAAAGTTATATTTTTTTTTTAAGAACTACATTCGTGGGTACCGGACTGGTTGCCGTAACTGGGATCCTATTCCTGTCAGACTTTAATTTTTTTTCCAGACTTTAAACTGCACTTTTAAAATAAAGATATACATCTCAGTAGTTATTGTGCAAAGTTTCAATAGATTTGATCCAACAGTTACAGAGTTATTGATCCTTATCTATGACATCTCAAATACCAGAAAATTGATCGGATAAAATCATAAATTCATGAAGAAAATATGCTTAAAATCAGCAAAACTTTTTTATTTTAAAAGATATTTACATTCTGTAAATTGCACATGGTAGATAAAATCATTTTTGATATGGAAATCTAGTTAAAAAAGAAATTCTGCTGAAAAAAAATTAATTATAATTATTTTTTTAATTAAAAAAAAAATCTTATAAGAATTACATATGCAAAGAAGCATACCCCATAACAAGGGTATAAATCATGAGACTAGTCTTCAAACAGTCAGCTAAGTTCATTTAATATACAATGGAAAAGGCTAGATGCAGAGAAGTTCTCACTTGTAGCTAAAACCAGTCAAGACGGCACCTCCTACAGTTTAACAAATGTCGAGGGAAATCCTGGATCTGCCTGAATGCTTAATGCTACTGTGCGTTGTTATACTTGTGACTGCTCTAAATGTCCCACTAGTTCATACGTGTGTGGTGGTGGACACTCAAACTGTTGGTGGCTCATAGGAGATCCATGTACTTGGGTCCAAACAAGTTAACCAACCTGAATATGGATAACAAAGACAAGTTAATAATGCAGGAACTTTTAAAAAATGAAACTTAGCGAAGAAGCAATAATGAAAATGAAATATAATCATAACACTCAAAAAGGTGAATCTGTTAACAGAGCACTAAGTGTTTCCTTACCAAAGAATATGAACTTTTCTAGAAATTTGAAGGGAGGGAGGGAGGGCATCATCAATAATTCACACTTTGAATAATGGTACAGCTTATTCCTTGTGACAAAAAGCAGAATGTATTGGTTTTAAAATCTCAAAAGGTTCATTAAAACACTTCGACCAGATGTAAAGGGAGTGTGAACGGAACAAAGTAAACCAAAATACTCCAGAAAGGAAAAAGAAAAATTTACAACGCACCGGACAGAAGACTAAGGTTCATGTGGAAGAAAAGGATCGAAGTAAACGTACAGATAGATATAAAAAAGGGCAACCTGATCCAAAACTTGATGCTGCATTTGTAAAAGCATAATGGACAATCATTCATATGGTAGAGTAATACCTGCTAAGAAGAATATACATACCAGAAGCTGTTCTTCAAAAGTTCCAAAATCAAGGAAGATATAGCTGCATTCATCTACTGCTGAAAAAGATACAGACAAAATTAACGGTCCTTTTAAGGACCACCAAAATCTTTAAAAAGGAGTCTAAAATTGTTGTACATTCAGTTAAAATTGTTTATATAAGCTATAGCCCTACCCCTTATATATCTTCAAAAAAAATCCAGGCCCAAATCTTTAAAATTGGAGAGCCCCTGGCAAAATTTTCTGAGTTTACAAAATATTCTGTCGTTATTTATGTGATGCGGCTCTTCAGTAATGTGAGCCGCATTCCCACACAAACTTTTATGACACATAAAATGGCATAAAGTGTTTTATTTAATTTTTAAAACTTATCAAAAACTAATTAAAAACCATAAAACTGAATCTATGGGCTTTTTTCTTTTTCCAGGTCCCAGAAATAGGATACTGGAAAGAAATAAGCCCATATTTTCCATCTTTTGTTGTCCCCTGATCCCATATAAGACATTTGTTATTTCTTGCCAGGTGGCTCTTTTCTAATATTCTTTGCTGATATTTTTCGAAAAATCCCTCCATTTTAACTTACAAGTGTATGAATACATAATACCATCAAAATGACCTTACTGTAACCCCTTTTGAAACTTTAAATTGAAAAACAAACTTTTTAAAAATTTCATAAATTTAAATTTCAATTTAATTTAAAAAGTTTAATTCAAATTTTAAAAATAATTACACCATTGTTTTCCTTATTGAATTTTGAAGTTGCTGGCCAAATTTCATCTATGTAACTCCACAAATAAGCTTACAATTGCAGATTGAAGTGTTCAAAATATGCCCTCTGACAGGAACGGGGACCCAGTTATTTCCCCCATTGAAACGCATTGAAAATCATAGTAAATAAATGGGGTGCTGTCCAATAAATAATTTTGATAGCCACCTTGGGACTTCTGTTTCACGTTAGGCATTTGTTTCGAAGTTTCTAAGTGCAATCTCAGTGCCTCATGACCGGCATTCCGTTGCACAATTTTGTTTTGATTGACAACAGGGTAGGTCGGTCTACTTCCGGGGAAGAATAAAGGCTAGAATTTAGGCAATTTACTCTATGTACCGACGCCAGATTACATTTAAATCAATCAAAATTTTTACAGAAATTCAAGCTAGAAAGCCTACCCATTCAAATAAATCTACATTCAGTTACAGAACTTGTGTAATAATAAAACTACACCATTTTAAATAAAAGTTATATTTTTTTTTTAAGAACTACATTCGTGGGTACCGGACTGGTTGCCGTAACTGGGATCCTATTCCTGTCAGACTTTAATTTTTTTTCCAGACTTTAAACTGCACTTTTAAAATAAAGATATACATCTCAGTAGTTATTGTGCAAAGTTTCAATAGATTTGATCCAACAGTTACAGAGTTATTGATCCTTATCTATGACATCTCAAATACCAGAAAATTGATCGGATAAAATCATAAATTCATGAAGAAAATATGCTTAAAATCAGCAAAACTTTTTTATTTTAAAAGATATTTACATTCTGTAAATTGCACATGGTAGATAAAATCATTTTTGATATGGAAATCTAGTTAAAAAAGAAATTCTGCTGAAAAAAAATTAATTATAATTATTTTTTTAATTAAAAAAAAAATCTTATAAGAATTACATATGCAAAGAAGCATACCCCATAACAAGGGTATAAATCATGAGACTAGTCTTCAAACAGTCAGCTAAGTTCATTTAATATACAATGGAAAAGGCTAGATGCAGAGAAGTTCTCACTTGTAGCTAAAACCAGTCAAGACGGCACCTCCTACAGTTTAACAAATGTCGAGGGAAATCCTGGATCTGCCTGAATGCTTAATGCTACTGTGCGTTGTTATACTTGTGACTGCTCTAAATGTCCCACTAGTTCATACGTGTGTGGTGGTGGACACTCAAACTGTTGGTGGCTCATAGGAGATCCATGTACTTGGGTCCAAACAAGTTAACCAACCTGAATATGGATAACAAAGACAAGTTAATAATGCAGGAACTTTTAAAAAATGAAACTTAGCGAAGAAGCAATAATGAAAATGAAATATAATCATAACACTCAAAAAGGTGAATCTGTTAACAGAGCACTAAGTGTTTCCTTACCAAAGAATATGAACTTTTCTAGAAATTTGAAGGGAGGGAGGGAGGGCATCATCAATAATTCACACTTTGAATAATGGTACAGCTTATTCCTTGTGACAAAAAGCAGAATGTATTGGTTTTAAAATCTCAAAAGGTTCATTAAAACACTTCGACCAGATGTAAAGGGAGTGTGAACGGAACAAAGTAAACCAAAATACTCCAGAAAGGAAAAAGAAAAATTTACAACGCACCGGACAGAAGACTAAGGTTCATGTGGAAGAAAAGGATCGAAGTAAACGTACAGATAGATATAAAAAAGGGCAACCTGATCCAAAACTTGATGCTGCATTTGTAAAAGCATAATGGACAATCATTCATATGGTAGAGTAATACCTGCTAAGAAGAATATACATACCAGAAGCTGTTCTTCAAAAGTTCCAAAATCAAGGAAGATATAGCTGCATTCATCTACTGCTGAAAAAGATACAGACAAAATTAACGGTCCTTTTAAGGACCACCAAAATCTTTAAAAAGGAGTCTAAAATTGTTGTACATTCAGTTAAAATTGTTTATATAAGCTATAGCCCTACCCCTTATATATCTTCAAAAAAAATCCAGGCCCAAATCTTTAAAATTGGAGAGCCCCTGGCAAAATTTTCTGAGTTTACAAAATATTCTGTCGTTATTTATGTGATGCGGCTCTTCAGTAATGTGAGCCGCATTCCCACACAAACTTTTATGACACATAAAATGGCATAAAGTGTTTTATTTAATTTTTAAAACTTATCAAAAACTAATTAAAAACCATAAAACTGAATCTATGGGCTTTTTTCTTTTTCCAGGTCCCAGAAATAGGATACTGGAAAGAAATAAGCCCATATTTTCCATCTTTTGTTGTCCCCTGATCCCATATAAGACATTTGTTATTTCTTGCCAGGTGGCTCTTTTCTAATATTCTTTGCTGATATTTTTCGAAAAATCCCTCCATTTTAACTTACAAGTGTATGAATACATAATACCATCAAAATGACCTTACTGTAACCCCTTTTGAAACTTTAAATTGAAAAACAAACTTTTTAAAAATTTCATAAATTTAAATTTCAATTTAATTTAAAAAGTTTAATTCAAATTTTAAAAATAATTACACCATTGTTTTCCTTATTGAATTTTGAAGTTGCTGGCCAAATTTCATCTATGTAACTCCACAAATAAGCTTACAATTGCAGATTGAAGTGTTCAAAATATGCCCTCTGACAGGAATGGGGACCCAGTTATTTCCCCCATTGAAACGCATTGAAAATCATAGTAAATAAATGGGGTGCTGTCCAATAAATAATTTTGATAGCCACCTTGGGACTTCTGTTTCACGTTAGGCATTTGTTTCGAAGTTTCTAAGTGCAATCTCAGTGCCTCATGACCGGCATTCCGTTGCACAATTTTGTTTTGATTGACAACAGGGTAGGTCGGTCTACTTCCGGGGAAGAATAAAGGCTAGAATTTAGGCAATTTACTCTATGTACCGACGCCAGATTACATTTAAATCAATCAAAATTTTTACAGAAATTCAAGCTAGAAAGCCTACCCATTCAAATAAATCTACATTCAGTTACAGAACTTGTGTAATAATAAAACTACACCATTTTAAATAAAAGTTATATTTTTTTTTTAAGAACTACATTCGTGGGTACCGGACTGGTTGCCGTAACTGGGATCCTATTCCTGTCAGACTTTAATTTTTTTTCCAGACTTTAAACTGCACTTTTAAAATAAAGATATACATCTCAGTAGTTATTGTGCAAAGTTTCAATAGATTTGATCCAACAGTTACAGAGTTATTGATCCTTATCTATGACATCTCAAATACCAGAAAATTGATCGGATAAAATCATAAATTCATGAAGAAAATATGCTTAAAATCAGCAAAACTTTTTTATTTTAAAAGATATTTACATTCTGTAAATTGCACATGGTAGATAAAATCATTTTTGATATGGAAATCTAGTTAAAAAAGAAATTCTGCTGAAAAAAAATTAATTATAATTATTTTTTTAATTAAAAAAAAAATCTTATAAGAATTACATATGCAAAGAAGCATACCCCATAACAAGGGTATAAATCATGAGACTAGTCTTCAAACAGTCAGCTAAGTTCATTTAATATACAATGGAAAAGGCTAGATGCAGAGAAGTTCTCACTTGTAGCTAAAACCAGTCAAGACGGCACCTCCTACAGTTTAACAAATGTCGAGGGAAATCCTGGATCTGCCTGAATGCTTAATGCTACTGTGCGTTGTTATACTTGTGACTGCTCTAAATGTCCCACTAGTTCATACGTGTGTGGTGGTGGACACTCAAACTGTTGGTGGCTCATAGGAGATCCATGTACTTGGGTCCAAACAAGTTAACCAACCTGAATATGGATAACAAAGACAAGTTAATAATGCAGGAACTTTTAAAAAATGAAACTTAGCGAAGAAGCAATAATGAAAATGAAATATAATCATAACACTCAAAAAGGTGAATCTGTTAACAGAGCACTAAGTGTTTCCTTACCAAAGAATATGAACTTTTCTAGAAATTTGAAGGGAGGGAGGGAGGGCATCATCAATAATTCACACTTTGAATAATGGTACAGCTTATTCCTTGTGACAAAAAGCAGAATGTATTGGTTTTAAAATCTCAAAAGGTTCATTAAAACACTTCGACCAGATGTAAAGGGAGTGTGAACGGAACAAAGTAAACCAAAATACTCCAGAAAGGAAAAAGAAAAATTTACAACGCACCGGACAGAAGACTAAGGTTCATGTGGAAGAAAAGGATCGAAGTAAACGTACAGATAGATATAAAAAAGGGCAACCTGATCCAAAACTTGATGCTGCATTTGTAAAAGCATAATGGACAATCATTCATATGGTAGAGTAATACCTGCTAAGAAGAATATACATACCAGAAGCTGTTCTTCAAAAGTTCCAAAATCAAGGAAGATATAGCTGCATTCATCTACTGCTGAAAAAGATACAGACAAAATTAACGGTCCTTTTAAGGACCACCAAAATCTTTAAAAAGGAGTCTAAAATTGTTGTACATTCAGTTAAAATTGTTTATATAAGCTATAGCCCTACCCCTTATATATCTTCAAAAAAAATCCAGGCCCAAATCTTTAAAATTGGAGAGCCCCTGGCAAAATTTTCTGAGTTTACAAAATATTCTGTCGTTATTTATGTGATGCGGCTCTTCAGTAATGTGAGCCGCATTCCCACACAAACTTTTATGACACATAAAATGGCATAAAGTGTTTTATTTAATTTTTAAAACTTATCAAAAACTAATTAAAAACCATAAAACTGAATCTATGGGCTTTTTTCTTTTTCCAGGTCCCAGAAATAGGATACTGGAAAGAAATAAGCCCATATTTTCCATCTTTTGTTGTCCCCTGATCCCATATAAGACATTTGTTATTTCTTGCCAGGTGGCTCTTTTCTAATATTCTTTGCTGATATTTTTCGAAAAATCCCTCCATTTTAACTTACAAGTGTATGAATACATAATACCATCAAAATGACCTTACTGTAACCCCTTTTGAAACTTTAAATTGAAAAACAAACTTTTTAAAAATTTCATAAATTTAAATTTCAATTTAATTTAAAAAGTTTAATTCAAATTTTAAAAATAATTACACCATTGTTTTCCTTATTGAATTTTGAAGTTGCTGGCCAAATTTCATCTATGTAACTCCACAAATAAGCTTACAATTGCAGATTGAAGTGTTCAAAATATGCCCTCTGACAGGAACGGGGACCCAGTTATTTCCCCCATTGAAACGCATTGAAAATCATAGTAAATAAATGGGGTGCTGTCCAATAAATAATTTTGATAGCCACCTTGGGACTTCTGTTTCACGTTAGGCATTTGTTTCGAAGTTTCTAAGTGCAATCTCAGTGCCTCATGACCGGCATTCCGTTGCACAATTTTGTTTTGATTGACAACAGGGTAGGTCGGTCTACTTCCGGGGAAGAATAAAGGCTAGAATTTAGGCAATTTACTCTATGTACCGACGCCAGATTACATTTAAATCAATCAAAATTTTTACAGAAATTCAAGCTAGAAAGCCTACCCATTCAAATAAATCTACATTCAGTTACAGAACTTGTGTAATAATAAAACTACACCATTTTAAATAAAAGTTATATTTTTTTTTTAAGAACTACATTCGTGGGTACCGGACTGGTTGCCGTAACTGGGATCCTATTCCTGTCAGACTTTAATTTTTTTTCCAGACTTTAAACTGCACTTTTAAAATAAAGATATACATCTCAGTAGTTATTGTGCAAAGTTTCAATAGATTTGATCCAACAGTTACAGAGTTATTGATCCTTATCTATGACATCTCAAATACCAGAAAATTGATCGGATAAAATCATAAATTCATGAAGAAAATATGCTTAAAATCAGCAAAACTTTTTTATTTTAAAAGATATTTACATTCTGTAAATTGCACATGGTAGATAAAATCATTTTTGATATGGAAATCTAGTTAAAAAAGAAATTCTGCTGAAAAAAAATTAATTATAATTATTTTTTTAATTAAAAAAAAAATCTTATAAGAATTACATATGCAAAGAAGCATACCCCATAACAAGGGTATAAATCATGAGACTAGTCTTCAAACAGTCAGCTAAGTTCATTTAATATACAATGGAAAAGGCTAGATGCAGAGAAGTTCTCACTTGTAGCTAAAACCAGTCAAGACGGCACCTCCTACAGTTTAACAAATGTCGAGGGAAATCCTGGATCTGCCTGAATGCTTAATGCTACTGTGCGTTGTTATACTTGTGACTGCTCTAAATGTCCCACTAGTTCATACGTGTGTGGTGGTGGACACTCAAACTGTTGGTGGCTCATAGGAGATCCATGTACTTGGGTCCAAACAAGTTAACCAACCTGAATATGGATAACAAAGACAAGTTAATAATGCAGGAACTTTTAAAAAATGAAACTTAGCGAAGAAGCAATAATGAAAATGAAATATAATCATAACACTCAAAAAGGTGAATCTGTTAACAGAGCACTAAGTGTTTCCTTACCAAAGAATATGAACTTTTCTAGAAATTTGAAGGGAGGGAGGGAGGGCATCATCAATAATTCACACTTTGAATAATGGTACAGCTTATTCCTTGTGACAAAAAGCAGAATGTATTGGTTTTAAAATCTCAAAAGGTTCATTAAAACACTTCGACCAGATGTAAAGGGAGTGTGAACGGAACAAAGTAAACCAAAATACTCCAGAAAGGAAAAAGAAAAATTTACAACGCACCGGACAGAAGACTAAGGTTCATGTGGAAGAAAAGGATCGAAGTAAACGTACAGATAGATATAAAAAAGGGCAACCTGATCCAAAACTTGATGCTGCATTTGTAAAAGCATAATGGACAATCATTCATATGGTAGAGTAATACCTGCTAAGAAGAATATACATACCAGAAGCTGTTCTTCAAAAGTTCCAAAATCAAGGAAGATATAGCTGCATTCATCTACTGCTGAAAAAGATACAGACAAAATTAACGGTCCTTTTAAGGACCACCAAAATCTTTAAAAAGGAGTCTAAAATTGTTGTACATTCAGTTAAAATTGTTTATATAAGCTATAGCCCTACCCCTTATATATCTTCAAAAAAAATCCAGGCCCAAATCTTTAAAATTGGAGAGCCCCTGGCAAAATTTTCTGAGTTTACAAAATATTCTGTCGTTATTTATGTGATGCGGCTCTTCAGTAATGTGAGCCGCATTCCCACACAAACTTTTATGACACATAAAATGGCATAAAGTGTTTTATTTAATTTTTAAAACTTATCAAAAACTAATTAAAAACCATAAAACTGAATCTATGGGCTTTTTTCTTTTTCCAGGTCCCAGAAATAGGATACTGGAAAGAAATAAGCCCATATTTTCCATCTTTTGTTGTCCCCTGATCCCATATAAGACATTTGTTATTTCTTGCCAGGTGGCTCTTTTCTAATATTCTTTGCTGATATTTTTCGAAAAATCCCTCCATTTTAACTTACAAGTGTATGAATACATAATACCATCAAAATGACCTTACTGTAACCCCTTTTGAAACTTTAAATTGAAAAACAAACTTTTTAAAAATTTCATAAATTTAAATTTCAATTTAATTTAAAAAGTTTAATTCAAATTTTAAAAATAATTACACCATTGTTTTCCTTATTGAATTTTGAAGTTGCTGGCCAAATTTCATCTATGTAACTCCACAAATAAGCTTACAATTGCAGATTGAAGTGTTCAAAATATGCCCTCTGACAGGAACGGGGACCCAGTTATTTCCCCCATTGAAACGCATTGAAAATCATAGTAAATAAATGGGGTGCTGTCCAATAAATAATTTTGATAGCCACCTTGGGACTTCTGTTTCACGTTAGGCATTTGTTTCGAAGTTTCTAAGTGCAATCTCAGTGCCTCATGACCGGCATTCCGTTGCACAATTTTGTTTTGATTGACAACAGGGTAGGTCGGTCTACTTCCGGGGAAGAATAAAGGCTAGAATTTAGGCAATTTACTCTATGTACCGACGCCAGATTACATTTAAATCAATCAAAATTTTTACAGAAATTCAAGCTAGAAAGCCTACCCATTCAAATAAATCTACATTCAGTTACAGAACTTGTGTAATAATAAAACTACACCATTTTAAATAAAAGTTATATTTTTTTTTTAAGAACTACATTCGTGGGTACCGGACTGGTTGCCGTAACTGGGATCCTATTCCTGTCAGACTTTAATTTTTTTTCCAGACTTTAAACTGCACTTTTAAAATAAAGATATACATCTCAGTAGTTATTGTGCAAAGTTTCAATAGATTTGATCCAACAGTTACAGAGTTATTGATCCTTATCTATGACATCTCAAATACCAGAAAATTGATCGGATAAAATCATAAATTCATGAAGAAAATATGCTTAAAATCAGCAAAACTTTTTTATTTTAAAAGATATTTACATTCTGTAAATTGCACATGGTAGATAAAATCATTTTTGATATGGAAATCTAGTTAAAAAAGAAATTCTGCTGAAAAAAAATTAGTTATAATTATTTTTTTAATTAAAAAAAAAATCTTATAAGAATTACATATGCAAAGAAGCATACCCCATAACAAGGGTATAAATCATGAGACTAGTCTTCAAACAGTCAGCTAAGTTCATTTAATATACAATGGAAAAGGCTAGATGCAGAGAAGTTCTCACTTGTAGCTAAAACCAGTCAAGACGGCACCTCCTACAGTTTAACAAATGTCGAGGGAAATCCTGGATCTGCCTGAATGCTTAATGCTACTGTGCGTTGTTATACTTGTGACTGCTCTAAATGTCCCACTAGTTCATACGTGTGTGGTGGTGGACACTCAAACTGTTGGTGGCTCATAGGAGATCCATGTACTTGGGTCCAAACAAGTTAACCAACCTGAATATGGATAACAAAGACAAGTTAATAATGCAGGAACTTTTAAAAAATGAAACTTAGCGAAGAAGCAATAATGAAAATGAAATATAATCATAACACTCAAAAAGGTGAATCTGTTAACAGAGCACTAAGTGTTTCCTTACCAAAGAATATGAACTTTTCTAGAAATTTGAAGGGAGGGAGGGAGGGCATCATCAATAATTCACACTTTGAATAATGGTACAGCTTATTCCTTGTGACAAAAAGCAGAATGTATTGGTTTTAAAATCTCAAAAGGTTCATTAAAACACTTCGACCAGATGTAAAGGGAGTGTGAACGGAACAAAGTAAACCAAAATACTCCAGAAAGGAAAAAGAAAAATTTACAACGCACCGGACAGAAGACTAAGGTTCATGTGGAAGAAAAGGATCGAAGTAAACGTACAGATAGATATAAAAAAGGGCAACCTGATCCAAAACTTGATGCTGCATTTGTAAAAGCATAATGGACAATCATTCATATGGTAGAGTAATACCTGCTAAGAAGAATATACATACCAGAAGCTGTTCTTCAAAAGTTCCAAAATCAAGGAAGATATAGCTGCATTCATCTACTGCTGAAAAAGATACAGACAAAATTAACGGTCCTTTTAAGGACCACCAAAATCTTTAAAAAGGAGTCTAAAATTGTTGTACATTCAGTTAAAATTGTTTATATAAGCTATAGCCCTACCCCTTATATATCTTCAAAAAAAATCCAGGCCCAAATCTTTAAAATTGGAGAGCCCCTGGCAAAATTTTCTGAGTTTACAAAATATTCTGTCGTTATTTATGTGATGCGGCTCTTCAGTAATGTGAGCCGCATTCCCACACAAACTTTTATGACACATAAAATGGCATAAAGTGTTTTATTTAATTTTTAAAACTTATCAAAAACTAATTAAAAACCATAAAACTGAATCTATGGGCTTTTTTCTTTTTCCAGGTCCCAGAAATAGGATACTGGAAAGAAATAAGCCCATATTTTCCATCTTTTGTTGTCCCCTGATCCCATATAAGACATTTGTTATTTCTTGCCAGGTGGCTCTTTTCTAATATTCTTTGCTGATATTTTTCGAAAAATCCCTCCATTTTAACTTACAAGTGTATGAATACATAATACCATCAAAATGACCTTACTGTAACCCCTTTTGAAACTTTAAATTGAAAAACAAACTTTTTAAAAATTTCATAAATTTAAATTTCAATTTAATTTAAAAAGTTTAATTCAAATTTTAAAAATAATTACACCATTGTTTTCCTTATTGAATTTTGAAGTTGCTGGCCAAATTTCATCTATGTAACTCCACAAATAAGCTTACAATTGCAGATTGAAGTGTTCAAAATATGCCCTCTGACAGGAACGGGGACCCAGTTATTTCCCCCATTGAAACGCATTGAAAATCATAGTAAATAAATGGGGTGCTGTCCAATAAATAATTTTGATAGCCACCTTGGGACTTCTGTTTCACGTTAGGCATTTGTTTCGAAGTTTCTAAGTGCAATCTCAGTGCCTCATGACCGGCATTCCGTTGCACAATTTTGTTTTGATTGACAACAGGGTAGGTCGGTCTACTTCCGGGGAAGAATAAAGGCTAGAATTTAGGCAATTTACTCTATGTACCGACGCCAGATTACATTTAAATCAATCAAAATTTTTACAGAAATTCAAGCTAGAAAGCCTACCCATTCAAATAAATCTACATTCAGTTACAGAACTTGTGTAATAATAAAACTACACCATTTTAAATAAAAGTTATATTTTTTTTTTAAGAACTACATTCGTGGGTACCGGACTGGTTGCCGTAACTGGGATCCTATTCCTGTCAGACTTTAATTTTTTTTCCAGACTTTAAACTGCACTTTTAAAATAAAGATATACATCTCAGTAGTTATTGTGCAAAGTTTCAATAGATTTGATCCAACAGTTACAGAGTTATTGATCCTTATCTATGACATCTCAAATACCAGAAAATTGATCGGATAAAATCATAAATTCATGAAGAAAATATGCTTAAAATCAGCAAAACTTTTTTATTTTAAAAGATATTTACATTCTGTAAATTGCACATGGTAGATAAAATCATTTTTGATATGGAAATCTAGTTAAAAAAGAAATTCTGCTGAAAAAAAATTAGTTATAATTATTTTTTTAATTAAAAAAAAAATCTTATAAGAATTACATATGCAAAGAAGCATACCCCATAACAAGGGTATAAATCATGAGACTAGTCTTCAAACAGTCAGCTAAGTTCATTTAATATACAATGGAAAAGGCTAGATGCAGAGAAGTTCTCACTTGTAGCTAAAACCAGTCAAGACGGCACCTCCTACAGTTTAACAAATGTCGAGGGAAATCCTGGATCTGCCTGAATGCTTAATGCTACTGTGCGTTGTTATACTTGTGACTGCTCTAAATGTCCCACTAGTTCATACGTGTGTGGTGGTGGACACTCAAACTGTTGGTGGCTCATAGGAGATCCATGTACTTGGGTCCAAACAAGTTAACCAACCTGAATATGGATAACAAAGACAAGTTAATAATGCAGGAACTTTTAAAAAATGAAACTTAGCGAAGAAGCAATAATGAAAATGAAATATAATCATAACACTCAAAAAGGTGAATCTGTTAACAGAGCACTAAGTGTTTCCTTACCAAAGAATATGAACTTTTCTAGAAATTTGAAGGGAGGGAGGGAGGGCATCATCAATAATTCACACTTTGAATAATGGTACAGCTTATTCCTTGTGACAAAAAGCAGAATGTATTGGTTTTAAAATCTCAAAAGGTTCATTAAAACACTTCGACCAGATGTAAAGGGAGTGTGAACGGAACAAAGTAAACCAAAATACTCCAGAAAGGAAAAAGAAAAATTTACAACGCACCGGACAGAAGACTAAGGTTCATGTGGAAGAAAAGGATCGAAGTAAACGTACAGATAGATATAAAAAAGGGCAACCTGATCCAAAACTTGATGCTGCATTTGTAAAAGCATAATGGACAATCATTCATATGGTAGAGTAATACCTGCTAAGAAGAATATACATACCAGAAGCTGTTCTTCAAAAGTTCCAAAATCAAGGAAGATATAGCTGCATTCATCTACTGCTGAAAAAGATACAGACAAAATTAACGGTCCTTTTAAGGACCACCAAAATCTTTAAAAAGGAGTCTAAAATTGTTGTACATTCAGTTAAAATTGTTTATATAAGCTATAGCCCTACCCCTTATATATCTTCAAAAAAAATCCAGGCCCAAATCTTTAAAATTGGAGAGCCCCTGGCAAAATTTTCTGAGTTTACAAAATATTCTGTCGTTATTTATGTGATGCGGCTCTTCAGTAATGTGAGCCGCATTCCCACACAAACTTTTATGACACATAAAATGGCATAAAGTGTTTTATTTAATTTTTAAAACTTATCAAAAACTAATTAAAAACCATAAAACTGAATCTATGGGCTTTTTTCTTTTTCCAGGTCCCAGAAATAGGATACTGGAAAGAAATAAGCCCATATTTTCCATCTTTTGTTGTCCCCTGATCCCATATAAGACATTTGTTATTTCTTGCCAGGTGGCTCTTTTCTAATATTCTTTGCTGATATTTTTCGAAAAATCCCTCCATTTTAACTTACAAGTGTATGAATACATAATACCATCAAAATGACCTTACTGTAACCCCTTTTGAAACTTTAAATTGAAAAACAAACTTTTTAAAAATTTCATAAATTTAAATTTCAATTTAATTTAAAAAGTTTAATTCAAATTTTAAAAATAATTACACCATTGTTTTCCTTATTGAATTTTGAAGTTGCTGGCCAAATTTCATCTATGTAACTCCACAAATAAGCTTACAATTGCAGATTGAAGTGTTCAAAATATGCCCTCTGACAGGAACGGGGACCCAGTTATTTCCCCCATTGAAACGCATTGAAAATCATAGTAAATAAATGGGGTGCTGTCCAATAAATAATTTTGATAGCCACCTTGGGACTTCTGTTTCACGTTAGGCATTTGTTTCGAAGTTTCTAAGTGCAATCTCAGTGCCTCATGACCGGCATTCCGTTGCACAATTTTGTTTTGATTGACAACAGGGTAGGTCGGTCTACTTCCGGGGAAGAATAAAGGCTAGAATTTAGGCAATTTACTCTATGTACCGACGCCAGATTACATTTAAATCAATCAAAATTTTTACAGAAATTCAAGCTAGAAAGCCTACCCATTCAAATAAATCTACATTCAGTTACAGAACTTGTGTAATAATAAAACTACACCATTTTAAATAAAAGTTATATTTTTTTTTTAAGAACTACATTCGTGGGTACCGGACTGGTTGCCGTAACTGGGATCCTATTCCTGACAGGAACGGGGACCCAGTTATTTCCCCCATTGAAACGCATTGAAAATCATAGTAAATAAATGGGGTGCTGTCCAATAAATAATTTTGATAGCCACCTTGGGACTTCTGTTTCACGTTAGGCATTTGTTTCGAAGTTTCTAAGTGCAATCTCAGTGCCTCATGACCGGCATTCCGTTGCACAATTTTGTTTTGATTGACAACAGGGTAGGTCGGTCTACTTCCGGGGAAGAATAAAGGCTAGAATTTAGGCAATTTACTCTATGTACCGACGCCAGATTACATTTAAATCAATCAAAATTTTTACAGAAATTCAAGCTAGAAAGCCTACCCATTCAAATAAATCTACATTCAGTTACAGAACTTGTGTAATAATAAAACTACACCATTTTAAATAAAAGTTATATTTTTTTTTTAAGAACTACATTCGTGGGTACCGGACTGGTTGCCGTAACTGGGATCCTATTCCTGTCAGACTTTAATTTTTTTTCCAGACTTTAAACTGCACTTTTAAAATAAAGATATACATCTCAGTAGTTATTGTGCAAAGTTTCAATAGATTTGATCCAACAGTTACAGAGTTATTGATCCTTATCTATGACATCTCAAATACCAGAAAATTGATCGGATAAAATCATAAATTCATGAAGAAAATATGCTTAAAATCAGCAAAACTTTTTTATTTTAAAAGATATTTACATTCTGTAAATTGCACATGGTAGATAAAATCATTTTTGATATGGAAATCTAGTTAAAAAAGAAATTCTGCTGAAAAAAAATTAATTATAATTATTTTTTTAATTAAAAAAAAAATCTTATAAGAATTACATATGCAAAGAAGCATACCCCATAACAAGGGTATAAATCATGAGACTAGTCTTCAAACAGTCAGCTAAGTTCATTTAATATACAATGGAAAAGGCTAGATGCAGAGAAGTTCTCACTTGTAGCTAAAACCAGTCAAGACGGCACCTCCTACAGTTTAACAAATGTCGAGGGAAATCCTGGATCTGCCTGAATGCTTAATGCTACTGTGCGTTGTTATACTTGTGACTGCTCTAAATGTCCCACTAGTTCATACGTGTGTGGTGGTGGACACTCAAACTGTTGGTGGCTCATAGGAGATCCATGTACTTGGGTCCAAACAAGTTAACCAACCTGAATATGGATAACAAAGACAAGTTAATAATGCAGGAACTTTTAAAAAATGAAACTTAGCGAAGAAGCAATAATGAAAATGAAATATAATCATAACACTCAAAAAGGTGAATCTGTTAACAGAGCACTAAGTGTTTCCTTACCAAAGAATATGAACTTTTCTAGAAATTTGAAGGGAGGGAGGGAGGGCATCATCAATAATTCACACTTTGAATAATGGTACAGCTTATTCCTTGTGACAAAAAGCAGAATGTATTGGTTTTAAAATCTCAAAAGGTTCATTAAAACACTTCGACCAGATGTAAAGGGAGTGTGAACGGAACAAAGTAAACCAAAATACTCCAGAAAGGAAAAAGAAAAATTTACAACGCACCGGACAGAAGACTAAGGTTCATGTGGAAGAAAAGGATCGAAGTAAACGTACAGATAGATATAAAAAAGGGCAACCTGATCCAAAACTTGATGCTGCATTTGTAAAAGCATAATGGACAATCATTCATATGGTAGAGTAATACCTGCTAAGAAGAATATACATACCAGAAGCTGTTCTTCAAAAGTTCCAAAATCAAGGAAGATATAGCTGCATTCATCTACTGCTGAAAAAGATACAGACAAAATTAACGGTCCTTTTAAGGACCACCAAAATCTTTAAAAAGGAGTCTAAAATTGTTGTACATTCAGTTAAAATTGTTTATATAAGCTATAGCCCTACCCCTTATATATCTTCAAAAAAAATCCAGGCCCAAATCTTTAAAATTGGAGAGCCCCTGGCAAAATTTTCTGAGTTTACAAAATATTCTGTCGTTATTTATGTGATGCGGCTCTTCAGTAATGTGAGCCGCATTCCCACACAAACTTTTATGACACATAAAATGGCATAAAGTGTTTTATTTAATTTTTAAAACTTATCAAAAACTAATTAAAAACCATAAAACTGAATCTATGGGCTTTTTTCTTTTTCCAGGTCCCAGAAATAGGATACTGGAAAGAAATAAGCCCATATTTTCCATCTTTTGTTGTCCCCTGATCCCATATAAGACATTTGTTATTTCTTGCCAGGTGGCTCTTTTCTAATATTCTTTGCTGATATTTTTCGAAAAATCCCTCCATTTTAACTTACAAGTGTATGAATACATAATACCATCAAAATGACCTTACTGTAACCCCTTTTGAAACTTTAAATTGAAAAACAAACTTTTTAAAAATTTCATAAATTTAAATTTCAATTTAATTTAAAAAGTTTAATTCAAATTTTAAAAATAATTACACCATTGTTTTCCTTATTGAATTTTGAAGTTGCTGGCCAAATTTCATCTATGTAACTCCACAAATAAGCTTACAATTGCAGATTGAAGTGTTCAAAATATGCCCTCTGACAGGAACGGGGACCCAGTTATTTCCCCCATTGAAACGCATTGAAAATCATAGTAAATAAATGGGGTGCTGTCCAATAAATAATTTTGATAGCCACCTTGGGACTTCTGTTTCACGTTAGGCATTTGTTTCGAAGTTTCTAAGTGCAATCTCAGTGCCTCATGACCGGCATTCCGTTGCACAATTTTGTTTTGATTGACAACAGGGTAGGTCGGTCTACTTCCGGGGAAGAATAAAGGCTAGAATTTAGGCAATTTACTCTATGTACCGACGCCAGATTACATTTAAATCAATCAAAATTTTTACAGAAATTCAAGCCTACCCATTCAAATAAATCTACATTCAGTTACAGAACTTGTGTAATAATAAAACTACACCATTTTAAATAAAAGTTATATTTTTTTTTTAAGAACTACATTCGTGGGTACCGGACTGGTTGCCGTAACTGGGATCCTATTCCTGTCAGACTTTAATTTTTTTTCCAGACTTTAAACTGCACTTTTAAAATAAAGATATACATCTCAGTAGTTATTGTGCAAAGTTTCAATAGATTTGATCCAACAGTTACAGAGTTATTGATCCTTATCTATGACATCTCAAATACCAGAAAATTGATCGGATAAAATCATAAATTCATGAAGAAAATATGCTTAAAATCAGCAAAACTTTTTTATTTTAAAAGATATTTACATTCTGTAAATTGCACATGGTAGATAAAATCATTTTTGATATGGAAATCTAGTTAAAAAAGAAATTCTGCTGAAAAAAAATTAATTATAATTATTTTTTTAATTAAAAAAAAAATCTTATAAGAATTACATATGCAAAGAAGCATACCCCATAACAAGGGTATAAATCATGAGACTAGTCTTCAAACAGTCAGCTAAGTTCATTTAATATACAATGGAAAAGGCTAGATGCAGAGAAGTTCTCACTTGTAGCTAAAACCAGTCAAGACGGCACCTCCTACAGTTTAACAAATGTCGAGGGAAATCCTGGATCTGCCTGAATGCTTAATGCTACTGTGCGTTGTTATACTTGTGACTGCTCTAAATGTCCCACTAGTTCATACGTGTGTGGTGGTGGACACTCAAACTGTTGGTGGCTCATAGGAGATCCATGTACTTGGGTCCAAACAAGTTAACCAACCTGAATATGGATAACAAAGACAAGTTAATAATGCAGGAACTTTTAAAAAATGAAACTTAGCGAAGAAGCAATAATGAAAATGAAATATAATCATAACACTCAAAAAGGTGAATCTGTTAACAGAGCACTAAGTGTTTCCTTACCAAAGAATATGAACTTTTCTAGAAATTTGAAGGGAGGGAGGGAGGGCATCATCAATAATTCACACTTTGAATAATGGTACAGCTTATTCCTTGTGACAAAAAGCAGAATGTATTGGTTTTAAAATCTCAAAAGGTTCATTAAAACACTTCGACCAGATGTAAAGGGAGTGTGAACGGAACAAAGTAAACCAAAATACTCCAGAAAGGAAAAAGAAAAATTTACAACGCACCGGACAGAAGACTAAGGTTCATGTGGAAGAAAAGGATCGAAGTAAACGTACAGATAGATATAAAAAAGGGCAACCTGATCCAAAACTTGATGCTGCATTTGTAAAAGCATAATGGACAATCATTCATATGGTAGAGTAATACCTGCTAAGAAGAATATACATACCAGAAGCTGTTCTTCAAAAGTTCCAAAATCAAGGAAGATATAGCTGCATTCATCTACTGCTGAAAAAGATACAGACAAAATTAACGGTCCTTTTAAGGACCACCAAAATCTTTAAAAAGGAGTCTAAAATTGTTGTACATTCAGTTAAAATTGTTTATATAAGCTATAGCCCTACCCCTTATATATCTTCAAAAAAAATCCAGGCCCAAATCTTTAAAATTGGAGAGCCCCTGGCAAAATTTTCTGAGTTTACAAAATATTCTGTCGTTATTTATGTGATGCGGCTCTTCAGTAATGTGAGCCGCATTCCCACACAAACTTTTATGACACATAAAATGGCATAAAGTGTTTTATTTAATTTTTAAAACTTATCAAAAACTAATTAAAAACCATAAAACTGAATCTATGGGCTTTTTTCTTTTTCCAGGTCCCAGAAATAGGATACTGGAAAGAAATAAGCCCATATTTTCCATCTTTTGTTGTCCCCTGATCCCATATAAGACATTTGTTATTTCTTGCCAGGTGGCTCTTTTCTAATATTCTTTGCTGATATTTTTCGAAAAATCCCTCCATTTTAACTTACAAGTGTATGAATACATAATACCATCAAAATGACCTTACTGTAACCCCTTTTGAAACTTTAAATTGAAAAACAAACTTTTTAAAAATTTCATAAATTTAAATTTCAATTTAATTTAAAAAGTTTAATTCAAATTTTAAAAATAATTACACCATTGTTTTCCTTATTGAATTTTGAAGTTGCTGGCCAAATTTCATCTATGTAACTCCACAAATAAGCTTACAATTGCAGATTGAAGTGTTCAAAATATGCCCTCTGTCAGACTTTAATTTTTTTTCCAGACTTTAAACTGCACTTTTAAAATAAAGATATACATCTCAGTAGTTATTGTGCAAAGTTTCAATAGATTTGATCCAACAGTTACAGAGTTATTGATCCTTATCTATGACATCTCAAATACCAGAAAATTGATCGGATAAAATCATAAATTCATGAAGAAAATATGCTTAAAATCAGCAAAACTTTTTTATTTTAAAAGATATTTACATTCTGTAAATTGCACATGGTAGATAAAATCATTTTTGATATGGAAATCTAGTTAAAAAAGAAATTCTGCTGAAAAAAAATTAATTATAATTATTTTTTTAATTAAAAAAAAAATCTTATAAGAATTACATATGCAAAGAAGCATACCCCATAACAAGGGTATAAATCATGAGACTAGTCTTCAAACAGTCAGCTAAGTTCATTTAATATACAATGGAAAAGGCTAGATGCAGAGAAGTTCTCACTTGTAGCTAAAACCAGTCAAGACGGCACCTCCTACAGTTTAACAAATGTCGAGGGAAATCCTGGATCTGCCTGAATGCTTAATGCTACTGTGCGTTGTTATACTTGTGACTGCTCTAAATGTCCCACTAGTTCATACGTGTGTGGTGGTGGACACTCAAACTGTTGGTGGCTCATAGGAGATCCATGTACTTGGGTCCAAACAAGTTAACCAACCTGAATATGGATAACAAAGACAAGTTAATAATGCAGGAACTTTTAAAAAATGAAACTTAGCGAAGAAGCAATAATGAAAATGAAATATAATCATAACACTCAAAAAGGTGAATCTGTTAACAGAGCACTAAGTGTTTCCTTACCAAAGAATATGAACTTTTCTAGAAATTTGAAGGGAGGGAGGGAGGGCATCATCAATAATTCACACTTTGAATAATGGTACAGCTTATTCCTTGTGACAAAAAGCAGAATGTATTGGTTTTAAAATCTCAAAAGGTTCATTAAAACACTTCGACCAGATGTAAAGGGAGTGTGAACGGAACAAAGTAAACCAAAATACTCCAGAAAGGAAAAAGAAAAATTTACAACGCACCGGACAGAAGACTAAGGTTCATGTGGAAGAAAAGGATCGAAGTAAACGTACAGATAGATATAAAAAAGGGCAACCTGATCCAAAACTTGATGCTGCATTTGTAAAAGCATAATGGACAATCATTCATATGGTAGAGTAATACCTGCTAAGAAGAATATACATACCAGAAGCTGTTCTTCAAAAGTTCCAAAATCAAGGAAGATATAGCTGCATTCATCTACTGCTGAAAAAGATACAGACAAAATTAACGGTCCTTTTAAGGACCACCAAAATCTTTAAAAAGGAGTCTAAAATTGTTGTACATTCAGTTAAAATTGTTTATATAAGCTATAGCCCTACCCCTTATATATCTTCAAAAAAAATCCAGGCCCAAATCTTTAAAATTGGAGAGCCCCTGGCAAAATTTTCTGAGTTTACAAAATATTCTGTCGTTATTTATGTGATGCGGCTCTTCAGTAATGTGAGCCGCATTCCCACACAAACTTTTATGACACATAAAATGGCATAAAGTGTTTTATTTAATTTTTAAAACTTATCAAAAACTAATTAAAAACCATAAAACTGAATCTATGGGCTTTTTTCTTTTTCCAGGTCCCAGAAATAGGATACTGGAAAGAAATAAGCCCATATTTTCCATCTTTTGTTGTCCCCTGATCCCATATAAGACATTTGTTATTTCTTGCCAGGTGGCTCTTTTCTAATATTCTTTGCTGATATTTTTCGAAAAATCCCTCCATTTTAACTTACAAGTGTATGAATACATAATACCATCAAAATGACCTTACTGTAACCCCTTTTGAAACTTTAAATTGAAAAACAAACTTTTTAAAAATTTCATAAATTTAAATTTCAATTTAATTTAAAAAGTTTAATTCAAATTTTAAAAATAATTACACCATTGTTTTCCTTATTGAATTTTGAAGTTGCTGGCCAAATTTCATCTATGTAACTCCACAAATAAGCTTACAATTGCAGATTGAAGTGTTCAAAATATGCCCTCTGACAGGAACGGGGACCCAGTTATTTCCCCCATTGAAACGCATTGAAAATCATAGTAAATAAATGGGGTGCTGTCCAATAAATAATTTTGATAGCCACCTTGGGACTTCTGTTTCACGTTAGGCATTTGTTTCGAAGTTTCTAAGTGCAATCTCAGTGCCTCATGACCGGCATTCCGTTGCACAATTTTGTTTTGATTGACAACAGGGTAGGTCGGTCTACTTCCGGGGAAGAATAAAGGCTAGAATTTAGGCAATTTACTCTATGTACCGACGCCAGATTACATTTAAATCAATCAAAATTTTTACAGAAATTCAAGCTAGAAAGCCTACCCATTCAAATAAATCTACATTCAGTTACAGAACTTGTGTAATAATAAAACTACACCATTTTAAATAAAAGTTATATTTTTTTTTTAAGAACTACATTCGTGGGTACCGGACTGGTTGCCGTAACTGGGATCCTATTCCTGTCAGACTTTAATTTTTTTTCCAGACTTTAAACTGCACTTTTAAAATAAAGATATACATCTCAGTAGTTATTGTGCAAAGTTTCAATAGATTTGATCCAACAGTTACAGAGTTATTGATCCTTATCTATGACATCTCAAATACCAGAAAATTGATCGGATAAAATCATAAATTCATGAAGAAAATATGCTTAAAATCAGCAAAACTTTTTTATTTTAAAAGATATTTACATTCTGTAAATTGCACATGGTAGATAAAATCATTTTTGATATGGAAATCTAGTTAAAAAAGAAATTCTGCTGAAAAAAAATTAATTATAATTATTTTTTTAATTAAAAAAAAAATCTTATAAGAATTACATATGCAAAGAAGCATACCCCATAACAAGGGTATAAATCATGAGACTAGTCTTCAAACAGTCAGCTAAGTTCATTTAATATACAATGGAAAAGGCTAGATGCAGAGAAGTTCTCACTTGTAGCTAAAACCAGTCAAGACGGCACCTCCTACAGTTTAACAAATGTCGAGGGAAATCCTGGATCTGCCTGAATGCTTAATGCTACTGTGCGTTGTTATACTTGTGACTGCTCTAAATGTCCCACTAGTTCATACGTGTGTGGTGGTGGACACTCAAACTGTTGGTGGCTCATAGGAGATCCATGTACTTGGGTCCAAACAAGTTAACCAACCTGAATATGGATAACAAAGACAAGTTAATAATGCAGGAACTTTTAAAAAATGAAACTTAGCGAAGAAGCAATAATGAAAATGAAATATAATCATAACACTCAAAAAGGTGAATCTGTTAACAGAGCACTAAGTGTTTCCTTACCAAAGAATATGAACTTTTCTAGAAATTTGAAGGGAGGGAGGGAGGGCATCATCAATAATTCACACTTTGAATAATGGTACAGCTTATTCCTTGTGACAAAAAGCAGAATGTATTGGTTTTAAAATCTCAAAAGGTTCATTAAAACACTTCGACCAGATGTAAAGGGAGTGTGAACGGAACAAAGTAAACCAAAATACTCCAGAAAGGAAAAAGAAAAATTTACAACGCACCGGACAGAAGACTAAGGTTCATGTGGAAGAAAAGGATCGAAGTAAACGTACAGATAGATATAAAAAAGGGCAACCTGATCCAAAACTTGATGCTGCATTTGTAAAAGCATAATGGACAATCATTCATATGGTAGAGTAATACCTGCTAAGAAGAATATACATACCAGAAGCTGTTCTTCAAAAGTTCCAAAATCAAGGAAGATATAGCTGCATTCATCTACTGCTGAAAAAGATACAGACAAAATTAACGGTCCTTTTAAGGACCACCAAAATCTTTAAAAAGGAGTCTAAAATTGTTGTACATTCAGTTAAAATTGTTTATATAAGCTATAGCCCTACCCCTTATATATCTTCAAAAAAAATCCAGGCCCAAATCTTTAAAATTGGAGAGCCCCTGGCAAAATTTTCTGAGTTTACAAAATATTCTGTCGTTATTTATGTGATGCGGCTCTTCAGTAATGTGAGCCGCATTCCCACACAAACTTTTATGACACATAAAATGGCATAAAGTGTTTTATTTAATTTTTAAAACTTATCAAAAACTAATTAAAAACCATAAAACTGAATCTATGGGCTTTTTTCTTTTTCCAGGTCCCAGAAATAGGATACTGGAAAGAAATAAGCCCATATTTTCCATCTTTTGTTGTCCCCTGATCCCATATAAGACATTTGTTATTTCTTGCCAGGTGGCTCTTTTCTAATATTCTTTGCTGATATTTTTCGAAAAATCCCTCCATTTTAACTTACAAGTGTATGAATACATAATACCATCAAAATGACCTTACTGTAACCCCTTTTGAAACTTTAAATTGAAAAACAAACTTTTTAAAAATTTCATAAATTTAAATTTCAATTTAATTTAAAAAGTTTAATTCAAATTTTAAAAATAATTACACCATTGTTTTCCTTATTGAATTTTGAAGTTGCTGGCCAAATTTCATCTATGTAACTCCACAAATAAGCTTACAATTGCAGATTGAAGTGTTCAAAATATGCCCTCTGACAGGAACGGGGACCCAGTTATTTCCCCCATTGAAACGCATTGAAAATCATAGTAAATAAATGGGGTGCTGTCCAATAAATAATTTTGATAGCCACCTTGGGACTTCTGTTTCACGTTAGGCATTTGTTTCGAAGTTTCTAAGTGCAATCTCAGTGCCTCATGACCGGCATTCCGTTGCACAATTTTGTTTTGATTGACAACAGGGTAGGTCGGTCTACTTCCGGGGAAGAATAAAGGCTAGAATTTAGGCAATTTACTCTATGTACCGACGCCAGATTACATTTAAATCAATCAAAATTTTTACAGAAATTCAAGCTAGAAAGCCTACCCATTCAAATAAATCTACATTCAGTTACAGAACTTGTGTAATAATAAAACTACACCATTTTAAATAAAAGTTATATTTTTTTTTTAAGAACTACATTCGTGGGTACCGGACTGGTTGCCGTAACTGGGATCCTATTCCTGACAGGAACGGGGACCCAGTTATTTCCCCCATTGAAACGCATTGAAAATCATAGTAAATAAATGGGGTGCTGTCCAATAAATAATTTTGATAGCCACCTTGGGACTTCTGTTTCACGTTAGGCATTTGTTTCGAAGTTTCTAAGTGCAATCTCAGTGCCTCATGACCGGCATTCCGTTGCACAATTTTGTTTTGATTGACAACAGGGTAGGTCGGTCTACTTCCGGGGAAGAATAAAGGCTAGAATTTAGGCAATTTACTCTATGTACCGACGCCAGATTACATTTAAATCAATCAAAATTTTTACAGAAATTCAAGCTAGAAAGCCTACCCATTCAAATAAATCTACATTCAGTTACAGAACTTGTGTAATAATAAAACTACACCATTTTAAATAAAAGTTATATTTTTTTTTTAAGAACTACATTCGTGGGTACCGGACTGGTTGCCGTAACTGGGATCCTATTCCTGTCAGACTTTAATTTTTTTTCCAGACTTTAAACTGCACTTTTAAAATAAAGATATACATCTCAGTAGTTATTGTGCAAAGTTTCAATAGATTTGATCCAACAGTTACAGAGTTATTGATCCTTATCTATGACATCTCAAATACCAGAAAATTGATCGGATAAAATCATAAATTCATGAAGAAAATATGCTTAAAATCAGCAAAACTTTTTTATTTTAAAAGATATTTACATTCTGTAAATTGCACATGGTAGATAAAATCATTTTTGATATGGAAATCTAGTTAAAAAAGAAATTCTGCTGAAAAAAAATTAATTATAATTATTTTTTTAATTAAAAAAAAAATCTTATAAGAATTACATATGCAAAGAAGCATACCCCATAACAAGGGTATAAATCATGAGACTAGTCTTCAAACAGTCAGCTAAGTTCATTTAATATACAATGGAAAAGGCTAGATGCAGAGAAGTTCTCACTTGTAGCTAAAACCAGTCAAGACGGCACCTCCTACAGTTTAACAAATGTCGAGGGAAATCCTGGATCTGCCTGAATGCTTAATGCTACTGTGCGTTGTTATACTTGTGACTGCTCTAAATGTCCCACTAGTTCATACGTGTGTGGTGGTGGACACTCAAACTGTTGGTGGCTCATAGGAGATCCATGTACTTGGGTCCAAACAAGTTAACCAACCTGAATATGGATAACAAAGACAAGTTAATAATGCAGGAACTTTTAAAAAATGAAACTTAGCGAAGAAGCAATAATGAAAATGAAATATAATCATAACACTCAAAAAGGTGAATCTGTTAACAGAGCACTAAGTGTTTCCTTACCAAAGAATATGAACTTTTCTAGAAATTTGAAGGGAGGGAGGGAGGGCATCATCAATAATTCACACTTTGAATAATGGTACAGCTTATTCCTTGTGACAAAAAGCAGAATGTATTGGTTTTAAAATCTCAAAAGGTTCATTAAAACACTTCGACCAGATGTAAAGGGAGTGTGAACGGAACAAAGTAAACCAAAATACTCCAGAAAGGAAAAAGAAAAATTTACAACGCACCGGACAGAAGACTAAGGTTCATGTGGAAGAAAAGGATCGAAGTAAACGTACAGATAGATATAAAAAAGGGCAACCTGATCCAAAACTTGATGCTGCATTTGTAAAAGCATAATGGACAATCATTCATATGGTAGAGTAATACCTGCTAAGAAGAATATACATACCAGAAGCTGTTCTTCAAAAGTTCCAAAATCAAGGAAGATATAGCTGCATTCATCTACTGCTGAAAAAGATACAGACAAAATTAACGGTCCTTTTAAGGACCACCAAAATCTTTAAAAAGGAGTCTAAAATTGTTGTACATTCAGTTAAAATTGTTTATATAAGCTATAGCCCTACCCCTTATATATCTTCAAAAAAAATCCAGGCCCAAATCTTTAAAATTGGAGAGCCCCTGGCAAAATTTTCTGAGTTTACAAAATATTCTGTCGTTATTTATGTGATGCGGCTCTTCAGTAATGTGAGCCGCATTCCCACACAAACTTTTATGACACATAAAATGGCATAAAGTGTTTTATTTAATTTTTAAAACTTATCAAAAACTAATTAAAAACCATAAAACTGAATCTATGGGCTTTTTTCTTTTTCCAGGTCCCAGAAATAGGATACTGGAAAGAAATAAGCCCATATTTTCCATCTTTTGTTGTCCCCTGATCCCATATAAGACATTTGTTATTTCTTGCCAGGTGGCTCTTTTCTAATATTCTTTGCTGATATTTTTCGAAAAATCCCTCCATTTTAACTTACAAGTGTATGAATACATAATACCATCAAAATGACCTTACTGTAACCCCTTTTGAAACTTTAAATTGAAAAACAAACTTTTTAAAAATTTCATAAATTTAAATTTCAATTTAATTTAAAAAGTTTAATTCAAATTTTAAAAATAATTACACCATTGTTTTCCTTATTGAATTTTGAAGTTGCTGGCCAAATTTCATCTATGTAACTCCACAAATAAGCTTACAATTGCAGATTGAAGTGTTCAAAATATGCCCTCTGACAGGAACGGGGACCCAGTTATTTCCCCCATTGAAACGCATTGAAAATCATAGTAAATAAATGGGGTGCTGTCCAATAAATAATTTTGATAGCCACCTTGGGACTTCTGTTTCACGTTAGGCATTTGTTTCGAAGTTTCTAAGTGCAATCTCAGTGCCTCATGACCGGCATTCCGTTGCACAATTTTGTTTTGATTGACAACAGGGTAGGTCGGTCTACTTCCGGGGAAGAATAAAGGCTAGAATTTAGGCAATTTACTCTATGTACCGACGCCAGATTACATTTAAATCAATCAAAATTTTTACAGAAATTCAAGCTAGAAAGCCTACCCATTCAAATAAATCTACATTCAGTTACAGAACTTGTGTAATAATAAAACTACACCATTTTAAATAAAAGTTATATTTTTTTTTTAAGAACTACATTCGTGGGTACCGGACTGGTTGCCGTAACTGGGATCCTATTCCTGTCAGACTTTAATTTTTTTTCCAGACTTTAAACTGCACTTTTAAAATAAAGATATACATCTCAGTAGTTATTGTGCAAAGTTTCAATAGATTTGATCCAACAGTTACAGAGTTATTGATCCTTATCTATGACATCTCAAATACCAGAAAATTGATCGGATAAAATCATAAATTCATGAAGAAAATATGCTTAAAATCAGCAAAACTTTTTTATTTTAAAAGATATTTACATTCTGTAAATTGCACATGGTAGATAAAATCATTTTTGATATGGAAATCTAGTTAAAAAAGAAATTCTGCTGAAAAAAAATTAATTATAATTATTTTTTTAATTAAAAAAAAAATCTTATAAGAATTACATATGCAAAGAAGCATACCCCATAACAAGGGTATAAATCATGAGACTAGTCTTCAAACAGTCAGCTAAGTTCATTTAATATACAATGGAAAAGGCTAGATGCAGAGAAGTTCTCACTTGTAGCTAAAACCAGTCAAGACGGCACCTCCTACAGTTTAACAAATGTCGAGGGAAATCCTGGATCTGCCTGAATGCTTAATGCTACTGTGCGTTGTTATACTTGTGACTGCTCTAAATGTCCCACTAGTTCATACGTGTGTGGTGGTGGACACTCAAACTGTTGGTGGCTCATAGGAGATCCATGTACTTGGGTCCAAACAAGTTAACCAACCTGAATATGGATAACAAAGACAAGTTAATAATGCAGGAACTTTTAAAAAATGAAACTTAGCGAAGAAGCAATAATGAAAATGAAATATAATCATAACACTCAAAAAGGTGAATCTGTTAACAGAGCACTAAGTGTTTCCTTACCAAAGAATATGAACTTTTCTAGAAATTTGAAGGGAGGGAGGGAGGGCATCATCAATAATTCACACTTTGAATAATGGTACAGCTTATTCCTTGTGACAAAAAGCAGAATGTATTGGTTTTAAAATCTCAAAAGGTTCATTAAAACACTTCGACCAGATGTAAAGGGAGTGTGAACGGAACAAAGTAAACCAAAATACTCCAGAAAGGAAAAAGAAAAATTTACAACGCACCGGACAGAAGACTAAGGTTCATGTGGAAGAAAAGGATCGAAGTAAACGTACAGATAGATATAAAAAAGGGCAACCTGATCCAAAACTTGATGCTGCATTTGTAAAAGCATAATGGACAATCATTCATATGGTAGAGTAATACCTGCTAAGAAGAATATACATACCAGAAGCTGTTCTTCAAAAGTTCCAAAATCAAGGAAGATATAGCTGCATTCATCTACTGCTGAAAAAGATACAGACAAAATTAACGGTCCTTTTAAGGACCACCAAAATCTTTAAAAAGGAGTCTAAAATTGTTGTACATTCAGTTAAAATTGTTTATATAAGCTATAGCCCTACCCCTTATATATCTTCAAAAAAAATCCAGGCCCAAATCTTTAAAATTGGAGAGCCCCTGGCAAAATTTTCTGAGTTTACAAAATATTCTGTCGTTATTTATGTGATGCGGCTCTTCAGTAATGTGAGCCGCATTCCCACACAAACTTTTATGACACATAAAATGGCATAAAGTGTTTTATTTAATTTTTAAAACTTATCAAAAACTAATTAAAAACCATAAAACTGAATCTATGGGCTTTTTTCTTTTTCCAGGTCCCAGAAATAGGATACTGGAAAGAAATAAGCCCATATTTTCCATCTTTTGTTGTCCCCTGATCCCATATAAGACATTTGTTATTTCTTGCCAGGTGGCTCTTTTCTAATATTCTTTGCTGATATTTTTCGAAAAATCCCTCCATTTTAACTTACAAGTGTATGAATACATAATACCATCAAAATGACCTTACTGTAACCCCTTTTGAAACTTTAAATTGAAAAACAAACTTTTTAAAAATTTCATAAATTTAAATTTCAATTTAATTTAAAAAGTTTAATTCAAATTTTAAAAATAATTACACCATTGTTTTCCTTATTGAATTTTGAAGTTGCTGGCCAAATTTCATCTATGTAACTCCACAAATAAGCTTACAATTGCAGATTGAAGTGTTCAAAATATGCCCTCTGACAGGAACGGGGACCCAGTTATTTCCCCCATTGAAACGCATTGAAAATCATAGTAAATAAATGGGGTGCTGTCCAATAAATAATTTTGATAGCCACCTTGGGACTTCTGTTTCACGTTAGGCATTTGTTTCGAAGTTTCTAAGTGCAATCTCAGTGCCTCATGACCGGCATTCCGTTGCACAATTTTGTTTTGATTGACAACAGGGTAGGTCGGTCTACTTCCGGGGAAGAATAAAGGCTAGAATTTAGGCAATTTACTCTATGTACCGACGCCAGATTACATTTAAATCAATCAAAATTTTTACAGAAATTCAAGCTAGAAAGCCTACCCATTCAAATAAATCTACATTCAGTTACAGAACTTGTGTAATAATAAAACTACACCATTTTAAATAAAAGTTATATTTTTTTTTTAAGAACTACATTCGTGGGTACCGGACTGGTTGCCGTAACTGGGATCCTATTCCTGACAGGAACGGGGACCCAGTTATTTCCCCCATTGAAACGCATTGAAAATCATAGTAAATAAATGGGGTGCTGTCCAATAAATAATTTTGATAGCCACCTTGGGACTTCTGTTTCACGTTAGGCATTTGTTTCGAAGTTTCTAAGTGCAATCTCAGTGCCTCATGACCGGCATTCCGTTGCACAATTTTGTTTTGATTGACAACAGGGTAGGTCGGTCTACTTCCGGGGAAGAATAAAGGCTAGAATTTAGGCAATTTACTCTATGTACCGACGCCAGATTACATTTAAATCAATCAAAATTTTTACAGAAATTCAAGCTAGAAAGCCTACCCATTCAAATAAATCTACATTCAGTTACAGAACTTGTGTAATAATAAAACTACACCATTTTAAATAAAAGTTATATTTTTTTTTTAAGAACTACATTCGTGGGTACCGGACTGGTTGCCGTAACTGGGATCCTATTCCTGTCAGACTTTAATTTTTTTTCCAGACTTTAAACTGCACTTTTAAAATAAAGATATACATCTCAGTAGTTATTGTCCAAAGTTTCAATAGATTTGATCCAACAGTTACAGAGTTATTGATCCTTATCTATGACATCTCAAATACCAGAAAATTGATCGGATAAAATCATAAATTCATGAAGAAAATATGCTTAAAATCAGCAAAACTTTTTTATTTTAAAAGATATTTACATTCTGTAAATTGCACATGGTAGATAAAATCATTTTTGATATGGAAATCTAGTTAAAAAAGAAATTCTGCTGAAAAAAAATTAATTATAATTATTTTTTTAATTAAAAAAAAAATCTTATAAGAATTACATATGCAAAGAAGCATACCCCATAACAAGGGTATAAATCATGAGACTAGTCTTCAAACAGTCAGCTAAGTTCATTTAATATACAATGGAAAAGGCTAGATGCAGAGAAGTTCTCACTTGTAGCTAAAACCAGTCAAGACGGCACCTCCTACAGTTTAACAAATGTCGAGGGAAATCCTGGATCTGCCTGAATGCTTAATGCTACTGTGCGTTGTTATACTTGTGACTGCTCTAAATGTCCCACTAGTTCATACGTGTGTGGTGGTGGACACTCAAACTGTTGGTGGCTCATAGGAGATCCATGTACTTGGGTCCAAACAAGTTAACCAACCTGAATATGGATAACAAAGACAAGTTAATAATGCAGGAACTTTTAAAAAATGAAACTTAGCGAAGAAGCAATAATGAAAATGAAATATAATCATAACACTCAAAAAGGTGAATCTGTTAACAGAGCACTAAGTGTTTCCTTACCAAAGAATATGAACTTTTCTAGAAATTTGAAGGGAGGGAGGGAGGGCATCATCAATAATTCACACTTTGAATAATGGTACAGCTTATTCCTTGTGACAAAAAGCAGAATGTATTGGTTTTAAAATCTCAAAAGGTTCATTAAAACACTTCGACCAGATGTAAAGGGAGTGTGAACGGAACAAAGTAAACCAAAATACTCCAGAAAGGAAAAAGAAAAATTTACAACGCACCGGACAGAAGACTAAGGTTCATGTGGAAGAAAAGGATCGAAGTAAACGTACAGATAGATATAAAAAAGGGCAACCTGATCCAAAACTTGATGCTGCATTTGTAAAAGCATAATGGACAATCATTCATATGGTAGAGTAATACCTGCTAAGAAGAATATACATACCAGAAGCTGTTCTTCAAAAGTTCCAAAATCAAGGAAGATATAGCTGCATTCATCTACTGCTGAAAAAGATACAGACAAAATTAACGGTCCTTTTAAGGACCACCAAAATCTTTAAAAAGGAGTCTAAAATTGTTGTACATTCAGTTAAAATTGTTTATATAAGCTATAGCCCTACCCCTTATATATCTTCAAAAAAAATCCAGGCCCAAATCTTTAAAATTGGAGAGCCCCTGGCAAAATTTTCTGAGTTTACAAAATATTCTGTCGTTATTTATGTGATGCGGCTCTTCAGTAATGTGAGCCGCATTCCCACACAAACTTTTATGACACATAAAATGGCATAAAGTGTTTTATTTAATTTTTAAAACTTATCAAAAACTAATTAAAAACCATAAAACTGAATCTATGGGCTTTTTTCTTTTTCCAGGTCCCAGAAATAGGATACTGGAAAGAAATAAGCCCATATTTTCCATCTTTTGTTGTCCCCTGATCCCATATAAGACATTTGTTATTTCTTGCCAGGTGGCTCTTTTCTAATATTCTTTGCTGATATTTTTCGAAAAATCCCTCCATTTTAACTTACAAGTGTATGAATACATAATACCATCAAAATGACCTTACTGTAACCCCTTTTGAAACTTTAAATTGAAAAACAAACTTTTTAAAAATTTCATAAATTTAAATTTCAATTTAATTTAAAAAGTTTAATTCAAATTTTAAAAATAATTACACCATTGTTTTCCTTATTGAATTTTGAAGTTGCTGGCCAAATTTCATCTATGTAACTCCACAAATAAGCTTACAATTGCAGATTGAAGTGTTCAAAATATGCCCTCTGACAGGAACGGGGACCCAGTTATTTCCCCCATTGAAACGCATTGAAAATCATAGTAAATAAATGGGGTGCTGTCCAATAAATAATTTTGATAGCCACCTTGGGACTTCTGTTTCACGTTAGGCATTTGTTTCGAAGTTTCTAAGTGCAATCTCAGTGCCTCATGACCGGCATTCCGTTGCACAATTTTGTTTTGATTGACAACAGGGTAGGTCGGTCTACTTCCGGGGAAGAATAAAGGCTAGAATTTAGGCAATTTACTCTATGTACCGACGCCAGATTACATTTAAATCAATCAAAATTTTTACAGAAATTCAAGCTAGAAAGCCTACCCATTCAAATAAATCTACATTCAGTTACAGAACTTGTGTAATAATAAAACTACACCATTTTAAATAAAAGTTATATATTTTTTTTAAGAACTACATTCGTGGGTACCGGACTGGTTGCCGTAACTGGGATCCTATTCCTGACAGGAACGGGGACCCAGTTATTTCCCCCATTGAAACGCATTGAAAATCATAGTAAATAAATGGGGTGCTGTCCAATAAATAATTTTGATAGCCACCTTGGGACTTCTGTTTCACGTTAGGCATTTGTTTCGAAGTTTCTAAGTGCAATCTCAGTGCCTCATGACCGGCATTCCGTTGCACAATTTTGTTTTGATTGACAACAGGGTAGGTCGGTCTACTTCCGGGGAAGAATAAAGGCTAGAATTTAGGCAATTTACTCTATGTACCGACGCCAGATTACATTTAAATCAATCAAAATTTTTACAGAAATTCAAGCTAGAAAGCCTACCCATTCAAATAAATCTACATTCAGTTACAGAACTTGTGTAATAATAAAACTACACCATTTTAAATAAAAGTTATATTTTTTTTTAAGAACTACATTCGTGGGTACCGGACTGGTTGCCGTAACTGGGATCCTATTCCTGACAGGAACGGGGACCCAGTTATTTCCCCCATTGAAACGCATTGAAAATCATAGTAAATAAATGGGGTGCTGTCCAATAAATAATTTTGATAGCCACCTTGGGACTTCTGTTTCACGTTAGGCATTTGTTTCGAAGTTTCTAAGTGCAATCTCAGTGCCTCATGACCGGCATTCCGTTGCACAATTTTGTTTTGATTGACAACAGGGTAGGTCGGTCTACTTCCGGGGAAGAATAAAGGCTAGAATTTAGGCAATTTACTCTATGTACCGACGCCAGATTACATTTAAATCAATCAAAATTTTTACAGAAATTCAAGCTAGAAAGCCTACCCATTCAAATAAATCTACATTCAGTTACAGAACTTGTGTAATAATAAAACTACACCATTTTAAATAAAAGTTATATTTTTTTTTAAGAACTACATTCGTGGGTACCGGACTGGTTGCCGTAACTGGGATCCTATTCCTGTCAGACTTTAATTTTTTTTCCAGACTTTAAACTGCACTTTTAAAATAAAGATATACATCTCAGTAGTTATTGTGCAAAGTTTCAATAGATTTGATCCAACAGTTACAGAGTTATTGATCCTTATCTATGACATCTCAAATACCAGAAAATTGATCGGATAAAATCATAAATTCATGAAGAAAATATGCTTAAAATCAGCAAAACTTTTTTATTTTAAAAGATATTTACATTCTGTAAATTGCACATGGTAGATAAAATCATTTTTGATATGGAAATCTAGTTAAAAAAGAAATTCTGCTGAAAAAAAATTAATTATAATTATTTTTTTAATTAAAAAAAAAATCTTATAAGAATTACATATGCAAAGAAGCATACCCCATAACAAGGGTATAAATCATGAGACTAGTCTTCAAACAGTCAGCTAAGTTCATTTAATATACAATGGAAAAGGCTAGATGCAGAGAAGTTCTCACTTGTAGCTAAAACCAGTCAAGACGGCACCTCCTACAGTTTAACAAATGTCGAGGGAAATCCTGGATCTGCCTGAATGCTTAATGCTACTGTGCGTTGTTATACTTGTGACTGCTCTAAATGTCCCACTAGTTCATACGTGTGTGGTGGTGGACACTCAAACTGTTGGTGGCTCATAGGAGATCCATGTACTTGGGTCCAAACAAGTTAACCAACCTGAATATGGATAACAAAGACAAGTTAATAATGCAGGAACTTTTAAAAAATGAAACTTAGCGAAGAAGCAATAATGAAAATGAAATATAATCATAACACTCAAAAAGGTGAATCTGTTAACAGAGCACTAAGTGTTTCCTTACCAAAGAATATGAACTTTTCTAGAAATTTGAAGGGAGGGAGGGAGGGCATCATCAATAATTCACACTTTGAATAATGGTACAGCTTATTCCTTGTGACAAAAAGCAGAATGTATTGGTTTTAAAATCTCAAAAGGTTCATTAAAACACTTCGACCAGATGTAAAGGGAGTGTGAACGGAACAAAGTAAACCAAAATACTCCAGAAAGGAAAAAGAAAAATTTACAACGCACCGGACAGAAGACTAAGGTTCATGTGGAAGAAAAGGATCGAAGTAAACGTACAGATAGATATAAAAAAGGGCAACCTGATCCAAAACTTGATGCTGCATTTGTAAAAGCATAATGGACAATCATTCATATGGTAGAGTAATACCTGCTAAGAAGAATATACATACCAGAAGCTGTTCTTCAAAAGTTCCAAAATCAAGGAAGATATAGCTGCATTCATCTACTGCTGAAAAAGATACAGACAAAATTAACGGTCCTTTTAAGGACCACCAAAATCTTTAAAAAGGAGTCTAAAATTGTTGTACATTCAGTTAAAATTGTTTATATAAGCTATAGCCCTACCCCTTATATATCTTCAAAAAAAATCCAGGCCCAAATCTTTAAAATTGGAGAGCCCCTGGCAAAATTTTCTGAGTTTACAAAATATTCTGTCGTTATTTATGTGATGCGGCTCTTCAGTAATGTGAGCCGCATTCCCACACAAACTTTTATGACACATAAAATGGCATAAAGTGTTTTATTTAATTTTTAAAACTTATCAAAAACTAATTAAAAACCATAAAACTGAATCTATGGGCTTTTTTCTTTTTCCAGGTCCCAGAAATAGGATACTGGAAAGAAATAAGCCCATATTTTCCATCTTTTGTTGTCCCCTGATCCCATATAAGACATTTGTTATTTCTTGCCAGGTGGCTCTTTTCTAATATTCTTTGCTGATATTTTTCGAAAAATCCCTCCATTTTAACTTACAAGTGTATGAATACATAATACCATCAAAATGACCTTACTGTAACCCCTTTTGAAACTTTAAATTGAAAAACAAACTTTTTAAAAATTTCATAAATTTAAATTTCAATTTAATTTAAAAAGTTTAATTCAAATTTTAAAAATAATTACACCATTGTTTTCCTTATTGAATTTTGAAGTTGCTGGCCAAATTTCATCTATGTAACTCCACAAATAAGCTTACAATTGCAGATTGAAGTGTTCAAAATATGCCCTCTGACAGGAACGGGGACCCAGTTATTTCCCCCATTGAAACGCATTGAAAATCATAGTAAATAAATGGGGTGCTGTCCAATAAATAATTTTGATAGCCACCTTGGGACTTCTGTTTCACGTTAGGCATTTGTTTCGAAGTTTCTAAGTGCAATCTCAGTGCCTCATGACCGGCATTCCGTTGCACAATTTTGTTTTGATTGACAACAGGGTAGGTCGGTCTACTTCCGGGGAAGAATAAAGGCTAGAATTTAGGCAATTTACTCTATGTACCGACGCCAGATTACATTTAAATCAATCAAAATTTTTACAGAAATTCAAGCTAGAAAGCCTACCCATTCAAATAAATCTACATTCAGTTACAGAACTTGTGTAATAATAAAACTACACCATTTTAAATAAAAGTTATATTTTTTTTTTAAGAACTACATTCGTGGGTACCGGACTGGTTGCCGTAACTGGGATCCTATTCCTGACAGGAACGGGGACCCAGTTATTTCCCCCATTGAAACGCATTGAAAATCATAGTAAATAAATGGGGTGCTGTCCAATAAATAATTTTGATAGCCACCTTGGGACTTCTGTTTCACGTTAGGCATTTGTTTCGAAGTTTCTAAGTGCAATCTCAGTGCCTCATGACCGGCATTCCGTTGCACAATTTTGTTTTGATTGACAACAGGGTAGGTCGGTCTACTTCCGGGGAAGAATAAAGGCTAGAATTTAGGCAATTTACTCTATGTACCGACGCCAGATTACATTTAAATCAATCAAAATTTTTACAGAAATTCAAGCTAGAAAGCCTACCCATTCAAATAAATCTACATTCAGTTACAGAACTTGTGTAATAATAAAACTACACCATTTTAAATAAAAGTTATATTTTTTTTTTAAGAACTACATTCGTGGGTACCGGACTGGTTGCCGTAACTGGGATCCTATTCCTGTCAGACTTTAATTTTTTTTCCAGACTTTAAACTGCACTTTTAAAATAAAGATATACATCTCAGTAGTTATTGTGCAAAGTTTCAATAGATTTGATCCAACAGTTACAGAGTTATTGATCCTTATCTATGACATCTCAAATACCAGAAAATTGATCGGATAAAATCATAAATTCATGAAGAAAATATGCTTAAAATCAGCAAAACTTTTTTATTTTAAAAGATATTTACATTCTGTAAATTGCACATGGTAGATAAAATCATTTTTGATATGGAAATCTAGTTAAAAAAGAAATTCTGCTGAAAAAAAATTAATTATAATTATTTTTTTAATTAAAAAAAAAATCTTATAAGAATTACATATGCAAAGAAGCATACCCCATAACAAGGGTATAAATCATGAGACTAGTCTTCAAACAGTCAGCTAAGTTCATTTAATATACAATGGAAAAGGCTAGATGCAGAGAAGTTCTCACTTGTAGCTAAAACCAGTCAAGACGGCACCTCCTACAGTTTAACAAATGTCGAGGGAAATCCTGGATCTGCCTGAATGCTTAATGCTACTGTGCGTTGTTATACTTGTGACTGCTCTAAATGTCCCACTAGTTCATACGTGTGTGGTGGTGGACACTCAAACTGTTGGTGGCTCATAGGAGATCCATGTACTTGGGTCCAAACAAGTTAACCAACCTGAATATGGATAACAAAGACAAGTTAATAATGCAGGAACTTTTAAAAAATGAAACTTAGCGAAGAAGCAATAATGAAAATGAAATATAATCATAACACTCAAAAAGGTGAATCTGTTAACAGAGCACTAAGTGTTTCCTTACCAAAGAATATGAACTTTTCTAGAAATTTGAAGGGAGGGAGGGAGGGCATCATCAATAATTCACACTTTGAATAATGGTACAGCTTATTCCTTGTGACAAAAAGCAGAATGTATTGGTTTTAAAATCTCAAAAGGTTCATTAAAACACTTCGACCAGATGTAAAGGGAGTGTGAACGGAACAAAGTAAACCAAAATACTCCAGAAAGGAAAAAGAAAAATTTACAACGCACCGGACAGAAGACTAAGGTTCATGTGGAAGAAAAGGATCGAAGTAAACGTACAGATAGATATAAAAAAGGGCAACCTGATCCAAAACTTGATGCTGCATTTGTAAAAGCATAATGGACAATCATTCATATGGTAGAGTAATACCTGCTAAGAAGAATATACATACCAGAAGCTGTTCTTCAAAAGTTCCAAAATCAAGGAAGATATAGCTGCATTCATCTACTGCTGAAAAAGATACAGACAAAATTAACGGTCCTTTTAAGGACCACCAAAATCTTTAAAAAGGAGTCTAAAATTGTTGTACATTCAGTTAAAATTGTTTATATAAGCTATAGCCCTACCCCTTATATATCTTCAAAAAAAATCCAGGCCCAAATCTTTAAAATTGGAGAGCCCCTGGCAAAATTTTCTGAGTTTACAAAATATTCTGTCGTTATTTATGTGATGCGGCTCTTCAGTAATGTGAGCCGCATTCCCACACAAACTTTTATGACACATAAAATGGCATAAAGTGTTTTATTTAATTTTTAAAACTTATCAAAAACTAATTAAAAACCATAAAACTGAATCTATGGGCTTTTTTCTTTTTCCAGGTCCCAGAAATAGGATACTGGAAAGAAATAAGCCCATATTTTCCATCTTTTGTTGTCCCCTGATCCCATATAAGACATTTGTTATTTCTTGCCAGGTGGCTCTTTTCTAATATTCTTTGCTGATATTTTTCGAAAAATCCCTCCATTTTAACTTACAAGTGTATGAATACATAATACCATCAAAATGACCTTACTGTAACCCCTTTTGAAACTTTAAATTGAAAAACAAACTTTTTAAAAATTTCATAAATTTAAATTTCAATTTAATTTAAAAAGTTTAATTCAAATTTTAAAAATAATTACACCATTGTTTTCCTTATTGAATTTTGAAGTTGCTGGCCAAATTTCATCTATGTAACTACACAAATAAGCTTACAATTGCAGATTGAAGTGTTCAAAATATGCCCTCTGACAGGAACGGGGACCCAGTTATTTCCCCCATTGAAACGCATTGAAAATCATAGTAAATAAATGGGGTGCTGTCCAATAAATAATTTTGATAGCCACCTTGGGACTTCTGTTTCACGTTAGGCATTTGTTTCGAAGTTTCTAAGTGCAATCTCAGTGCCTCATGACCGGCATTCCGTTGCACAATTTTGTTTTGATTGACAACAGGGTAGGTCGGTCTACTTCCGGGGAAGAATAAAGGCTAGAATTTAGGCAATTTACTCTATGTACCGACGCCAGATTACATTTAAATCAATCAAAATTTTTACAGAAATTCAAGCTAGAAAGCCTACCCATTCAAATAAATCTACATTCAGTTACAGAACTTGTGTAATAATAAAACTACACCATTTTAAATAAAAGTTATATTTTTTTTTTAAGAACTACATTCGTGGGTACCGGACTGGTTGCCGTAACTGGGATCCTATTCCTGACAGGAACGGGGACCCAGTTATTTCCCCCATTGAAACGCATTGAAAATCATAGTAAATAAATGGGGTGCTGTCCAATAAATAATTTTGATAGCCACCTTGGGACTTCTGTTTCACGTTAGGCATTTGTTTCGAAGTTTCTAAGTGCAATCTCAGTGCCTCATGACCGGCATTCCGTTGCACAATTTTGTTTTGATTGACAACAGGGTAGGTCGGTCTACTTCCGGGGAAGAATAAAGGCTAGAATTTAGGCAATTTACTCTATGTACCGACGCCAGATTACATTTAAATCAATCAAAATTTTTACAGAAATTCAAGCTAGAAAGCCTACCCATTCAAATAAATCTACATTCAGTTACAGAACTTGTGTAATAATAAAACTACACCATTTTAAATAAAAGTTATATTTTTTTTTTAAGAACTACATTCGTGGGTACCGGACTGGTTGCCGTAACTGGGATCCTATTCCTGTCAGACTTTAATTTTTTTTCCAGACTTTAAACTGCACTTTTAAAATAAAGATATACATCTCAGTAGTTATTGTGCAAAGTTTCAATAGATTTGATCCAACAGTTACAGAGTTATTGATCCTTATCTATGACATCTCAAATACCAGAAAATTGATCGGATAAAATCATAAATTCATGAAGAAAATATGCTTAAAATCAGCAAAACTTTTTTATTTTAAAAGATATTTACATTCTTTAAATTGCACATGGTAGATAAAATCATTTTTGATATGGAAATCTAGTTAAAAAAGAAATTCTGCTGAAAAAAAATTAATTATAATTATTTTTTTAATTAAAAAAAAAATCTTATAAGAATTACATATGCAAAGAAGCATACCCCATAACAAGGGTATAAATCATGAGACTAGTCTTCAAACAGTCAGCTAAGTTCATTTAATATACAATGGAAAAGGCTAGATGCAGAGAAGTTCTCACTTGTAGCTAAAACCAGTCAAGACGGCACCTCCTACAGTTTAACAAATGTCGAGGGAAATCCTGGATCTGCCTGAATGCTTAATGCTACTGTGCGTTGTTATACTTGTGACTGCTCTAAATGTCCCACTAGTTCATACGTGTGTGGTGGTGGACACTCAAACTGTTGGTGGCTCATAGGAGATCCATGTACTTGGGTCCAAACAAGTTAACCAACCTGAATATGGATAACAAAGACAAGTTAATAATGCAGGAACTTTTAAAAAATGAAACTTAGCGAAGAAGCAATAATGAAAATGAAATATAATCATAACACTCAAAAAGGTGAATCTGTTAACAGAGCACTAAGTGTTTCCTTACCAAAGAATATGAACTTTTCTAGAAATTTGAAGGGAGGGAGGGAGGGCATCATCAATAATTCACACTTTGAATAATGGTACAGCTTATTCCTTGTGACAAAAAGCAGAATGTATTGGTTTTAAAATCTCAAAAGGTTCATTAAAACACTTCGACCAGATGTAAAGGGAGTGTGAACGGAACAAAGTAAACCAAAATACTCCAGAAAGGAAAAAGAAAAATTTACAACGCACCGGACAGAAGACTAAGGTTCATGTGGAAGAAAAGGATCGAAGTAAACGTACAGATAGATATAAAAAAGGGCAACCTGATCCAAAACTTGATGCTGCATTTGTAAAAGCATAATGGACAATCATTCATATGGTAGAGTAATACCTGCTAAGAAGAATATACATACCAGAAGCTGTTCTTCAAAAGTTCCAAAATCAAGGAAGATATAGCTGCATTCATCTACTGCTGAAAAAGATACAGACAAAATTAACGGTCCTTTTAAGGACCACCAAAATCTTTAAAAAGGAGTCTAAAATTGTTGTACATTCAGTTAAAATTGTTTATATAAGCTATAGCCCTACCCCTTATATATCTTCAAAAAAAATCCAGGCCCAAATCTTTAAAATTGGAGAGCCCCTGGCAAAATTTTCTGAGTTTACAAAATATTCTGTCGTTATTTATGTGATGCGGCTCTTCAGTAATGTGAGCCGCATTCCCACACAAACTTTTATGACACATAAAATGGCATAAAGTGTTTTATTTAATTTTTAAAACTTATCAAAAACTAATTAAAAACCATAAAACTGAATCTATGGGCTTTTTTCTTTTTCCAGGTCCCAGAAATAGGATACTGGAAAGAAATAAGCCCATATTTTCCATCTTTTGTTGTCCCCTGATCCCATATAAGACATTTGTTATTTCTTGCCAGGTGGCTCTTTTCTAATATTCTTTGCTGATATTTTTCGAAAAATCCCTCCATTTTAACTTACAAGTGTATGAATACATAATACCATCAAAATGACCTTACTGTAACCCCTTTTGAAACTTTAAATTGAAAAACAAACTTTTTAAAAATTTCATAAATTTAAATTTCAATTTAATTTAAAAAGTTTAATTCAAATTTTAAAAATAATTACACCATTGTTTTCCTTATTGAATTTTGAAGTTGCTGGCCAAATTTCATCTATGTAACTCCACAAATAAGCTTACAATTGCAGATTGAAGTGTTCAAAATATGCCCTCTGACAGGAACGGGGACCCAGTTATTTCCCCCATTGAAACGCATTGAAAATCATAGTAAATAAATGGGGTGCTGTCCAATAAATAATTTTGATAGCCACCTTGGGACTTCTGTTTCACGTTAGGCATTTGTTTCGAAGTTTCTAAGTGCAATCTCAGTGCCTCATGACCGGCATTCCGTTGCACAATTTTGTTTTGATTGACAACAGGGTAGGTCGGTCTACTTCCGGGGAAGAATAAAGGCTAGAATTTAGGCAATTTACTCTATGTACCGACGCCAGATTACATTTAAATCAATCAAAATTTTTACAGAAATTCAAGCTAGAAAGCCTACCCATTCAAATAAATCTACATTCAGTTACAGAACTTGTGTAATAATAAAACTACACCATTTTAAATAAAAGTTATATTTTTTTTTTAAGAACTACATTCGTGGGTACCGGACTGGTTGCCGTAACTGGGATCCTATTCCTGTCAGACTTTAATTTTTTTTCCAGACTTTAAACTGCACTTTTAAAATAAAGATATACATCTCAGTAGTTATTGTGCAAAGTTTCAATAGATTTGATCCAACAGTTACAGAGTTATTGATCCTTATCTATGACATCTCAAATACCAGAAAATTGATCGGATAAAATCATAAATTCATGAAGAAAATATGCTTAAAATCAGCAAAACTTTTTTATTTTAAAAGATATTTACATTCTGTAAATTGCACATGGTAGATAAAATCATTTTTGATATGGAAATCTAGTTAAAAAAGAAATTCTGCTGAAAAAAAATTAATTATAATTATTTTTTTAATTAAAAAAAAAATCTTATAAGAATTACATATGCAAAGAAGCATACCCCATAACAAGGGTATAAATCATGAGACTAGTCTTCAAACAGTCAGCTAAGTTCATTTAATATACAATGGAAAAGGCTAGATGCAGAGAAGTTCTCACTTGTAGCTAAAACCAGTCAAGACGGCACCTCCTACAGTTTAACAAATGTCGAGGGAAATCCTGGATCTGCCTGAATGCTTAATGCTACTGTGCGTTGTTATACTTGTGACTGCTCTAAATGTCCCACTAGTTCATACGTGTGTGGTGGTGGACACTCAAACTGTTGGTGGCTCATAGGAGATCCATGTACTTGGGTCCAAACAAGTTAACCAACCTGAATATGGATAACAAAGACAAGTTAATAATGCAGGAACTTTTAAAAAATGAAACTTAGCGAAGAAGCAATAATGAAAATGAAATATAATCATAACACTCAAAAAGGTGAATCTGTTAACAGAGCACTAAGTGTTTCCTTACCAAAGAATATGAACTTTTCTAGAAATTTGAAGGGAGGGAGGGAGGGCATCATCAATAATTCACACTTTGAATAATGGTACAGCTTATTCCTTGTGACAAAAAGCAGAATGTATTGGTTTTAAAATCTCAAAAGGTTCATTAAAACACTTCGACCAGATGTAAAGGGAGTGTGAACGGAACAAAGTAAACCAAAATACTCCAGAAAGGAAAAAGAAAAATTTACAACGCACCGGACAGAAGACTAAGGTTCATGTGGAAGAAAAGGATCGAAGTAAACGTACAGATAGATATAAAAAAGGGCAACCTGATCCAAAACTTGATGCTGCATTTGTAAAAGCATAATGGACAATCATTCATATGGTAGAGTAATACCTGCTAAGAAGAATATACATACCAGAAGCTGTTCTTCAAAAGTTCCAAAATCAAGGAAGATATAGCTGCATTCATCTACTGCTGAAAAAGATACAGACAAAATTAACGGTCCTTTTAAGGACCACCAAAATCTTTAAAAAGGAGTCTAAAATTGTTGTACATTCAGTTAAAATTGTTTATATAAGCTATAGCCCTACCCCTTATATATCTTCAAAAAAAATCCAGGCCCAAATCTTTAAAATTGGAGAGCCCCTGGCAAAATTTTCTGAGTTTACAAAATATTCTGTCGTTATTTATGTGATGCGGCTCTTCAGTAATGTGAGCCGCATTCCCACACAAACTTTTATGACACATAAAATGGCATAAAGTGTTTTATTTAATTTTTAAAACTTATCAAAAACTAATTAAAAACCATAAAACTGAATCTATGGGCTTTTTTCTTTTTCCAGGTCCCAGAAATAGGATACTGGAAAGAAATAAGCCCATATTTTCCATCTTTTGTTGTCCCCTGATCCCATATAAGACATTTGTTATTTCTTGCCAGGTGGCTCTTTTCTAATATTCTTTGCTGATATTTTTCGAAAAATCCCTCCATTTTAACTTACAAGTGTATGAATACATAATACCATCAAAATGACCTTACTGTAACCCCTTTTGAAACTTTAAATTGAAAAACAAACTTTTTAAAAATTTCATAAATTTAAATTTCAATTTAATTTAAAAAGTTTAATTCAAATTTTAAAAATAATTACACCATTGTTTTCCTTATTGAATTTTGAAGTTGCTGGCCAAATTTCATCTATGTAACTCCACAAATAAGCTTACAATTGCAGATTGAAGTGTTCAAAATATGCCCTCTGACAGGAACGGGGACCCAGTTATTTCCCCCATTGAAACGCATTGAAAATCATAGTAAATAAATGGGGTGCTGTCCAATAAATAATTTTGATAGCCACCTTGGGACTTCTGTTTCACGTTAGGCATTTGTTTCGAAGTTTCTAAGTGCAATCTCAGTGCCTCATGACCGGCATTCCGTTGCACAATTTTGTTTTGATTGACAACAGGGTAGGTCGGTCTACTTCCGGGGAAGAATAAAGGCTAGAATTTAGGCAATTTACTCTATGTACCGACGCCAGATTACATTTAAATCAATCAAAATTTTTACAGAAATTCAAGCTAGAAAGCCTACCCATTCAAATAAATCTACATTCAGTTACAGAACTTGTGTAATAATAAAACTACACCATTTTAAATAAAAGTTATATTTTTTTTTTAAGAACTACATTCGTGGGTACCGGACTGGTTGCCGTAACTGGGATCCTATTCCTGTCAGACTTTAATTTTTTTTCCAGACTTTAAACTGCACTTTTAAAATAAAGATATACATCTCAGTAGTTATTGTGCAAAGTTTCAATAGATTTGATCCAACAGTTACAGAGTTATTGATCCTTATCTATGACATCTCAAATACCAGAAAATTGATCGGATAAAATCATAAATTCATGAAGAAAATATGCTTAAAATCAGCAAAACTTTTTTATTTTAAAAGATATTTACATTCTGTAAATTGCACATGGTAGATAAAATCATTTTTGATATGGAAATCTAGTTAAAAAAGAAATTCTGCTGAAAAAAAATTAATTATAATTATTTTTTTAATTAAAAAAAAAATCTTATAAGAATTACATATGCAAAGAAGCATACCCCATAACAAGGGTATAAATCATGAGACTAGTCTTCAAACAGTCAGCTAAGTTCATTTAATATACAATGGAAAAGGCTAGATGCAGAGAAGTTCTCACTTGTAGCTAAAACCAGTCAAGACGGCACCTCCTACAGTTTAACAAATGTCGAGGGAAATCCTGGATCTGCCTGAATGCTTAATGCTACTGTGCGTTGTTATACTTGTGACTGCTCTAAATGTCCCACTAGTTCATACGTGTGTGGTGGTGGACACTCAAACTGTTGGTGGCTCATAGGAGATCCATGTACTTGGGTCCAAACAAGTTAACCAACCTGAATATGGATAACAAAGACAAGTTAATAATGCAGGAACTTTTAAAAAATGAAACTTAGCGAAGAAGCAATAATGAAAATGAAATATAATCATAACACTCAAAAAGGTGAATCTGTTAACAGAGCACTAAGTGTTTCCTTACCAAAGAATATGAACTTTTCTAGAAATTTGAAGGGAGGGAGGGAGGGCATCATCAATAATTCACACTTTGAATAATGGTACAGCTTATTCCTTGTGACAAAAAGCAGAATGTATTGGTTTTAAAATCTCAAAAGGTTCATTAAAACACTTCGACCAGATGTAAAGGGAGTGTGAACGGAACAAAGTAAACCAAAATACTCCAGAAAGGAAAAAGAAAAATTTACAACGCACCGGACAGAAGACTAAGGTTCATGTGGAAGAAAAGGATCGAAGTAAACGTACAGATAGATATAAAAAAGGGCAACCTGATCCAAAACTTGATGCTGCATTTGTAAAAGCATAATGGACAATCATTCATATGGTAGAGTAATACCTGCTAAGAAGAATATACATACCAGAAGCTGTTCTTCAAAAGTTCCAAAATCAAGGAAGATATAGCTGCATTCATCTACTGCTGAAAAAGATACAGACAAAATTAACGGTCCTTTTAAGGACCACCAAAATCTTTAAAAAGGAGTCTAAAATTGTTGTACATTCAGTTAAAATTGTTTATATAAGCTATAGCCCTACCCCTTATATATCTTCAAAAAAAATCCAGGCCCAAATCTTTAAAATTGGAGAGCCCCTGGCAAAATTTTCTGAGTTTACAAAATATTCTGTCGTTATTTATGTGATGCGGCTCTTCAGTAATGTGAGCCGCATTCCCACACAAACTTTTATGACACATAAAATGGCATAAAGTGTTTTATTTAATTTTTAAAACTTATCAAAAACTAATTAAAAACCATAAAACTGAATCTATGGGCTTTTTTCTTTTTCCAGGTCCCAGAAATAGGATACTGGAAAGAAATAAGCCCATATTTTCCATCTTTTGTTGTCCCCTGATCCCATATAAGACATTTGTTATTTCTTGCCAGGTGGCTCTTTTCTAATATTCTTTGCTGATATTTTTCGAAAAATCCCTCCATTTTAACTTACAAGTGTATGAATACATAATACCATCAAAATGACCTTACTGTAACCCCTTTTGAAACTTTAAATTGAAAAACAAACTTTTTAAAAATTTCATAAATTTAAATTTCAATTTAATTTAAAAAGTTTAATTCAAATTTTAAAAATAATTACACCATTGTTTTCCTTATTGAATTTTGAAGTTGCTGGCCAAATTTCATCTATGTAACTCCACAAATAAGCTTACAATTGCAGATTGAAGTGTTCAAAATATGCCCTCTGACAGGAACGGGGACCCAGTTATTTCCCCCATTGAAACGCATTGAAAATCATAGTAAATAAATGGGGTGCTGTCCAATAAATAATTTTGATAGCCACCTTGGGACTTCTGTTTCACGTTAGGCATTTGTTTCGAAGTTTCTAAGTGCAATCTCAGTGCCTCATGACCGGCATTCCGTTGCACAATTTTGTTTTGATTGACAACAGGGTAGGTCGGTCTACTTCCGGGGAAGAATAAAGGCTAGAATTTAGGCAATTTACTCTATGTACCGACGCCAGATTACATTTAAATCAATCAAAATTTTTACAGAAATTCAAGCTAGAAAGCCTACCCATTCAAATAAATCTACATTCAGTTACAGAACTTGTGTAATAATAAAACTACACCATTTTAAATAAAAGTTATATTTTTTTTTTAAGAACTACATTCGTGGGTACCGGACTGGTTGCCGTAACTGGGATCCTATTCCTGTCAGACTTTAATTTTTTTTCCAGACTTTAAACTGCACTTTTAAAATAAAGATATACATCTCAGTAGTTATTGTGCAAAGTTTCAATAGATTTGATCCAACAGTTACAGAGTTATTGATCCTTATCTATGACATCTCAAATACCAGAAAATTGATCGGATAAAATCATAAATTCATGAAGAAAATATGCTTAAAATCAGCAAAACTTTTTTATTTTAAAAGATATTTACATTCTGTAAATTGCACATGGTAGATAAAATCATTTTTGATATGGAAATCTAGTTAAAAAAGAAATTCTGCTGAAAAAAAATTAATTATAATTATTTTTTTAATTAAAATAAAAATCTTATAAGAATTACATATGCAAAGAAGCATACCCCATAACAAGGGTATAAATCATGAGACTAGTCTTCAAACAGTCAGCTAAGTTCATTTAATATACAATGGAAAAGGCTAGATGCAGAGAAGTTCTCACTTGTAGCTAAAACCAGTCAAGACGGCACCTCCTACAGTTTAACAAATGTCGAGGGAAATCCTGGATCTGCCTGAATGCTTAATGCTACTGTGCGTTGTTATACTTGTGACTGCTCTAAATGTCCCACTAGTTCATACGTGTGTGGTGGTGGACACTCAAACTGTTGGTGGCTCATAGGAGATCCATGTACTTGGGTCCAAACAAGTTAACCAACCTGAATATGGATAACAAAGACAAGTTAATAATGCAGGAACTTTTAAAAAATGAAACTTAGCGAAGAAGCAATAATGAAAATGAAATATAATCATAACACTCAAAAAGGTGAATCTGTTAACAGAGCACTAAGTGTTTCCTTACCAAAGAATATGAACTTTTCTAGAAATTTGAAGGGAGGGAGGGAGGGCATCATCAATAATTCACACTTTGAATAATGGTACAGCTTATTCCTTGTGACAAAAAGCAGAATGTATTGGTTTTAAAATCTCAAAAGGTTCATTAAAACACTTCGACCAGATGTAAAGGGAGTGTGAACGGAACAAAGTAAACCAAAATACTCCAGAAAGGAAAAAGAAAAATTTACAACGCACCGGACAGAAGACTAAGGTTCATGTGGAAGAAAAGGATCGAAGTAAACGTACAGATAGATATAAAAAAGGGCAACCTGATCCAAAACTTGATGCTGCATTTGTAAAAGCATAATGGACAATCATTCATATGGTAGAGTAATACCTGCTAAGAAGAATATACATACCAGAAGCTGTTCTTCAAAAGTTCCAAAATCAAGGAAGATATAGCTGCATTCATCTACTGCTGAAAAAGATACAGACAAAATTAACGGTCCTTTTAAGGACCACCAAAATCTTTAAAAAGGAGTCTAAAATTGTTGTACATTCAGTTAAAATTGTTTATATAAGCTATAGCCCTACCCCTTATATATCTTCAAAAAAAATCCAGGCCCAAATCTTTAAAATTGGAGAGCCCCTGGCAAAATTTTCTGAGTTTACAAAATATTCTGTCGTTATTTATGTGATGCGGCTCTTCAGTAATGTGAGCCGCATTCCCACACAAACTTTTATGACACATAAAATGGCATAAAGTGTTTTATTTAATTTTTAAAACTTATCAAAAACTAATTAAAAACCATAAAACTGAATCTATGGGCTTTTTTCTTTTTCCAGGTCCCAGAAATAGGATACTGGAAAGAAATAAGCCCATATTTTCCATCTTTTGTTGTCCCCTGATCCCATATAAGACATTTGTTATTTCTTGCCAGGTGGCTCTTTTCTAATATTCTTTGCTGATATTTTTCGAAAAATCCCATTTTAACTTACAAGTGTATGAATACATAATACCATCAAAATGACCTTACTGTAACCCCTTTTGAAACTTTAAATTGAAAAACAAACTTTTTAAAAATTTCATAAATTTAAATTTCAATTTAATTTAAAAAGTTTAATTCAAATTTTAAAAATAATTACACCATTGTTTTCCTTATTGAATTTTGAAGTTGCTGGCCAAATTTCATCTATGTAACTCCACAAATAAGCTTACAATTGCAGATTGAAGTGTTCAAAATATGCCCTCTGACAGGAACGGGGACCCAGTTATTTCCCCCATTGAAACGCATTGAAAATCATAGTAAATAAATGGGGTGCTGTCCAATAAATAATTTTGATAGCCACCTTGGGACTTCTGTTTCACGTTAGGCATTTGTTTCGAAGTTTCTAAGTGCAATCTCAGTGCCTCATGACCGGCATTCCGTTGCACAATTTTGTTTTGATTGACAACAGGGTAGGTCGGTCTACTTCCGGGGAAGAATAAAGGCTAGAATTTAGGCAATTTACTCTATGTACCGACGCCAGATTACATTTAAATCAATCAAAATTTTTACAGAAATTCAAGCTAGAAAGCCTACCCATTCAAATAAATCTACATTCAGTTACAGAACTTGTGTAATAATAAAACTACACCATTTTAAATAAAAGTTATATTTTTTTTTTAAGAACTACATTCGTGGGTACCGGACTGGTTGCCGTAACTGGGATCCTATTCCTGACAGGAACGGGGACCCAGTTATTTCCCCCATTGAAACGCATTGAAAATCATAGTAAATAAATGGGGTGCTGTCCAATAAATAATTTTGATAGCCACCTTGGGACTTCTGTTTCACGTTAGGCATTTGTTTCGAAGTTTCTAAGTGCAATCTCAGTGCCTCATGACCGGCATTCCGTTGCACAATTTTGTTTTGATTGACAACAGGGTAGGTCGGTCTACTTCCGGGGAAGAATAAAGGCTAGAATTTAGGCAATTTACTCTATGTACCGACGCCAGATTACATTTAAATCAATCAAAATTTTTACAGAAATTCAAGCTAGAAAGCCTACCCATTCAAATAAATCTACATTCAGTTACAGAACTTGTGTAATAATAAAACTACACCATTTTAAATAAAAGTTATATTTTTTTTTTAAGAACTACATTCGTGGGTACCGGACTGGTTGCCGTAACTGGGATCCTATTCCTGACAGGAACGGGGACCCAGTTATTTCCCCCATTGAAACGCATTGAAAATCATAGTAAATAAATGGGGTGCTGTCCAATAAATAATTTTGATAGCCACCTTGGGACTTCTGTTTCACGTTAGGCATTTGTTTCGAAGTTTCTAAGTGCAATCTCAGTGCCTCATGACCGGCATTCCGTTGCACAATTTTGTTTTGATTGACAACAGGGTAGGTCGGTCTACTTCCGGGGAAGAATAAAGGCTAGAATTTAGGCAATTTACTCTATGTACCGACGCCAGATTACATTTAAATCAATCAAAATTTTTACAGAAATTCAAGCTAGAAAGCCTACCCATTCAAATAAATCTACATTCAGTTACAGAACTTGTGTAATAATAAAACTACACCATTTTAAATAAAAGTTATATTTTTTTTTTAAGAACTACATTCGTGGGTACCGGACTGGTTGCCGTAACTGGGATCCTATTCCTGTCAGACTTTAATTTTTTTTCCAGACTTTAAACTGCACTTTTAAAATAAAGATATACATCTCAGTAGTTATTGTGCAAAGTTTCAATAGATTTGATCCAACAGTTACAGAGTTATTGATCCTTATCTATGACATCTCAAATACCAGAAAATTGATCGGATAAAATCATAAATTCATGAAGAAAATATGCTTAAAATCAGCAAAACTTTTTTATTTTAAAAGATATTTACATTCTGTAAATTGCACATGGTAGATAAAATCATTTTTGATATGGAAATCTAGTTAAAAAAGAAATTCTGCTGAAAAAAAATTAATTATAATTATTTTTTTAATTAAAAAAAAAATCTTATAAGAATTACATATGCAAAGAAGCATACCCCATAACAAGGGTATAAATCATGAGACTAGTCTTCAAACAGTCAGCTAAGTTCATTTAATATACAATGGAAAAGGCTAGATGCAGAGAAGTTCTCACTTGTAGCTAAAACCAGTCAAGACGGCACCTCCTACAGTTTAACAAATGTCGAGGGAAATCCTGGATCTGCCTGAATGCTTAATGCTACTGTGCGTTGTTATACTTGTGACTGCTCTAAATGTCCCACTAGTTCATACGTGTGTAGTGGTGGACACTCAAACTGTTGGTGGCTCATAGGAGATCCATGTACTTGGGTCCAAACAAGTTAACCAACCTGAATATGGATAACAAAGACAAGTTAATAATGCAGGAACTTTTAAAAAATGAAACTTAGCGAAGAAGCAATAATGAAAATGAAATATAATCATAACACTCAAAAAGGTGAATCTGTTAACAGAGCACTAAGCGTTTCCTTACCAAAGAATATGAACTTTTCTAGAAATTTGAAGGGAGGGAGGGAGGGCATCATCAATAATTCACACTTTGAATAATGGTACAGCTTATTCCTTGTGACAAAAAGCAGAATGTATTGGTTTTAAAATCTCAAAAGGTTCATTAAAACACTTCGACCAGATGTAAAGGGAGTGTGAACGGAACAAAGTAAACCAAAATACTCCAGAAAGGAAAAAGAAAAATTTACAACGCACCGGACAGAAGACTAAGGTTCATGTGGAAGAAAAGGATCGAAGTAAACGTACAGATAGATATAAAAAAGGGCAACCTGATCCAAAACTTGATGCTGCATTTGTAAAAGCATAATGGACAATCATTCATATGGTAGAGTAATACCTGCTAAGAAGAATATACATACCAGAAGCTGTTCTTCAAAAGTTCCAAAATCAAGGAAGATATAGCTGCATTCATCTACTGCTGAAAAAGATACAGACAAAATTAACGGTCCTTTTAAGGACCACCAAAATCTTTAAAAAGGAGTCTAAAATTGTTGTACATTCAGTTAAAATTGTTTATATAAGCTATAGCCCTACCCCTTATATATCTTCAAAAAAAATCCAGGCCCAAATCTTTAAAATTGGAGAGCCCCTGGCAAAATTTTCTGAGTTTACAAAATATTCTGTCGTTATTTATGTGATGCGGCTCTTCAGTAATGTGAGCCGCATTCCCACACAAACTTTTATGACACATAAAATGGCATAAAGTGTTTTATTTAATTTTTAAAACTTATCAAAAACTAATTAAAAACCATAAAACTGAATCTATGGGCTTTTTTCTTTTTCCAGGTCCCAGAAATAGGATACTGGAAAGAAATAAGCCCATATTTTCCATCTTTTGTTGTCCCCTGATCCCATATAAGACATTTGTTATTTCTTGCCAGGTGGCTCTTTTCTAATATTCTTTGCTGATATTTTTCGAAAAATCCCTCCATTTTAACTTACAAGTGTATGAATACATAATACCATCAAAATGACCTTACTGTAACCCCTTTTGAAACTTTAAATTGAAAAACAAACTTTTTAAAAATTTCATAAATTTAAATTTCAATTTAATTTAAAAAGTTTAATTCAAATTTTAAAAATAATTACACCATTGTTTTCCTTATTGAATTTTGAAGTTGCTGGCCAAATTTCATCTATGTAACTCCACAAATAAGCTTACAATTGCAGATTGAAGTGTTCAAAATATGCCCTCTGTCAGACTTTAATTTTTTTTCCAGACTTTAAACTGCACTTTTAAAATAAAGATATACATCTCAGTAGTTATTGTGCAAAGTTTCAATAGATTTGATCCAACAGTTACAGAGTTATTGATCCTTATCTATGACATCTCAAATACCAGAAAATTGATCGGATAAAATCATAAATTCATGAAGAAAATATGCTTAAAATCAGCAAAACTTTTTTATTTTAAAAGATATTTACATTCTGTAAATTGCACATGGTAGATAAAATCATTTTTGATATGGAAATCTAGTTAAAAAAGAAATTCTGCTGAAAAAAAATTAATTATAATTATTTTTTTAATTAAAAAAAAAATCTTATAAGAATTACATATGCAAAGAAGCATACCCCATAACAAGGGTATAAATCATGAGACTAGTCTTCAAACAGTCAGCTAAGTTCATTTAATATACAATGGAAAAGGCTAGATGCAGAGAAGTTCTCACTTGTAGCTAAAACCAGTCAAGACGGCACCTCCTACAGTTTAACAAATGTCGAGGGAAATCCTGGATCTGCCTGAATGCTTAATGCTACTGTGCGTTGTTATACTTGTGACTGCTCTAAATGTCCCACTAGTTCATACGTGTGTGGTGGTGGACACTCAAACTGTTGGTGGCTCATAGGAGATCCATGTACTTGGGTCCAAACAAGTTAACCAACCTGAATATGGATAACAAAGACAAGTTAATAATGCAAGAACTTTTAAAAAATGAAACTTAGCGAAGAAGCAATAATGAAAATGAAATATAATCATAACACTCAAAAAGGTGAATCTGTTAACAGAGCACTAAGTGTTTCCTTACCAAAGAATATGAACTTTTCTAGAAATTTGAAGGGAGGGAGGGAGGGCATCATCAATAATTCACACTTTGAATAATGGTACAGCTTATTCCTTGTGACAAAAAGCAGAATGTATTGGTTTTAAAATCTCAAAAGGTTCATTAAAACACTTCGACCAGATGTAAAGGGAGTGTGAACGGAACAAAGTAAACCAAAATACTCCAGAAAGGAAAAAGAAAAATTTACAACGCACCGGACAGAAGACTAAGGTTCATGTGGAAGAAAAGGATCGAAGTAAACGTACAGATAGATATAAAAAAGGGCAACCTGATCCAAAACTTGATGCTGCATTTGTAAAAGCATAATGGACAATCATTCATATGGTAGAGTAATACCTGCTAAGAAGAATATACATACCAGAAGCTGTTCTTCAAAAGTTCCAAAATCAAGGAAGATATAGCTGCATTCATCTACTGCTGAAAAAGATACAGACAAAATTAACGGTCCTTTTAAGGACCACCAAAATCTTTAAAAAGGAGTCTAAAATTGTTGTACATTCAGTTAAAATTGTTTATATAAGCTATAGCCCTACCCCTTATATATCTTCAAAAAAAATCCAGGCCCAAATCTTTAAAATTGGAGAGCCCCTGGCAAAATTTTCTGAGTTTACAAAATATTCTGTCGTTATTTATGTGATGCGGCTCTTCAGTAATGTGAGCCGCATTCCCACACAAACTTTTATGACACATAAAATGGCATAAAGTGTTTTATTTAATTTTTAAAACTTATCAAAAACTAATTAAAAACCATAAAACTGAATCTATGGGCTTTTTTCTTTTTCCAGGTCCCAGAAATAGGATACTGGAAAGAAATAAGCCCATATTTTCCATCTTTTGTTGTCCCCTGATCCCATATAAGACATTTGTTATTTCTTGCCAGGTGGCTCTTTTCTAATATTCTTTGCTGATATTTTTCGAAAAATCCCTCCATTTTAACTTACAAGTGTATGAATACATAATACCATCAAAATGACCTTACTGTAACCCCTTTTGAAACTTTAAATTGAAAAACAAACTTTTTAAAAATTTCATAAATTTAAATTTCAATTTAATTTAAAAAGTTTAATTCAAATTTTAAAAATAATTACACCATTGTTTTCCTTATTGAATTTTGAAGTTGCTGGCCAAATTTCATCTATGTAACTCCACAAATAAGCTTACAATTGCAGATTGAAGTGTTCAAAATATGCCCTCTGTCAGACTTTAATTTTTTTTCCAGACTTTAAACTGCACTTTTAAAATAAAGATATACATCTCAGTAGTTATTGTGCAAAGTTTCAATAGATTTGATCCAACAGTTACAGAGTTATTGATCCTTATCTATGACATCTCAAATACCAGAAAATTGATCGGATAAAATCATAAATTCATGAAGAAAATATGCTTAAAATCAGCAAAACTTTTTTATTTTAAAAGATATTTACATTCTGTAAATTGCACATGGTAGATAAAATCATTTTTGATATGGAAATCTAGTTAAAAAAGAAATTCTGCTGAAAAAAAATTAATTATAATTATTTTTTTAATTAAAAAAAAAATCTTATAAGAATTACATATGCAAAGAAGCATACCCCATAACAAGGGTATAAATCATGAGACTAGTCTTCAAACAGTCAGCTAAGTTCATTTAATATACAATGGAAAAGGCTAGATGCAGAGAAGTTCTCACTTGTAGCTAAAACCAGTCAAGACGGCACCTCCTACAGTTTAACAAATGTCGAGGGAAATCCTGGATCTGCCTGAATGCTTAATGCTACTGTGCGTTGTTATACTTGTGACTGCTCTAAATGTCCCACTAGTTCATACGTGTGTGGTGGTGGACACTCAAACTGTTGGTGGCTCATAGGAGATCCATGTACTTGGGTCCAAACAAGTTAACCAACCTGAATATGGATAACAAAGACAAGTTAATAATGCAGGAACTTTTAAAAAATGAAACTTAGCGAAGAAGCAATAATGAAAATGAAATATAATCATAACACTCAAAAAGGTGAATCTGTTAACAGAGCACTAAGTGTTTCCTTACCAAAGAATATGAACTTTTCTAGAAATTTGAAGGGAGGGAGGGAGGGCATCATCAATAATTCACACTTTGAATAATGGTACAGCTTATTCCTTGTGACAAAAAGCAGAATGTATTGGTTTTAAAATCTCAAAAGGTTCATTAAAACACTTCGACCAGATGTAAAGGGAGTGTGAACGGAACAAAGTAAACCAAAATACTCCAGAAAGGAAAAAGAAAAATTTACAACGCACCGGACAGAAGACTAAGGTTCATGTGGAAGAAAAGGATCGAAGTAAACGTACAGATAGATATAAAAAAGGGCAACCTGATCCAAAACTTGATGCTGCATTTGTAAAAGCATAATGGACAATCATTCATATGGTAGAGTAATACCTGCTAAGAAGAATATACATACCAGAAGCTGTTCTTCAAAAGTTCCAAAATCAAGGAAGATATAGCTGCATTCATCTACTGCTGAAAAAGATACAGACAAAATTAACGGTCCTTTTAAGGACCACCAAAATCTTTAAAAAGGAGTCTAAAATTGTTGTACATTCAGTTAAAATTGTTTATATAAGCTATAGCCCTACCCCTTATATATCTTCAAAAAAAATCCAGGCCCAAATCTTTAAAATTGGAGAGCCCCTGGCAAAATTTTCTGAGTTTACAAAATATTCTGTCGTTATTTATGTGATGCGGCTCTTCAGTAATGTGAGCCGCATTCCCACACAAACTTTTATGACACATAAAATGGCATAAAGTGTTTTATTTAATTTTTAAAACTTATCAAAAACTAATTAAAAACCATAAAACTGAATCTATGGGCTTTTTTCTTTTTCCAGGTCCCAGAAATAGGATACTGGAAAGAAATAAGCCCATATTTTCCATCTTTTGTTGTCCCCTGATCCCATATAAGACATTTGTTATTTCTTGCCAGGTGGCTCTTTTCTAATATTCTTTGCTGATATTTTTCGAAAAATCCCTCCATTTTAACTTACAAGTGTATGAATACATAATACCATCAAAATGACCTTACTGTAACCCCTTTTGAAACTTTAAATTGAAAAACAAACTTTTTAAAAATTTCATAAATTTAAATTTCAATTTAATTTAAAAAGTTTAATTCAAATTTTAAAAATAATTACACCATTGTTTTCCTTATTGAATTTTGAAGTTGCTGGCCAAATTTCATCTATGTAACTCCACAAATAAGCTTACAATTGCAGATTGAAGTGTTCAAAATATGCCCTCTGACAGGAACGGGGACCCAGTTATTTCCCCCATTGAAACGCATTGAAAATCATAGTAAATAAATGGGGTGCTGTCCAATAAATAATTTTGATAGCCACCTTGGGACTTCTGTTTCACGTTAGGCATTTGTTTCGAAGTTTCTAAGTGCAATCTCAGTGCCTCATGACCGGCATTCCGTTGCACAATTTTGTTTTGATTGACAACAGGGTAGGTCGGTCTACTTCCGGGGAAGAATAAAGGCTAGAATTTAGGCAATTTACTCTATGTACCGACGCCAGATTACATTTAAATCAATCAAAATTTTTACAGAAATTCAAGCTAGAAAGCCTACCCATTCAAATAAATCTACATTCAGTTACAGAACTTGTGTAATAATAAAACTACACCATTTTAAATAAAAGTTATATTTTTTTTTTAAGAACTACATTCGTGGGTACCGGACTGGTTGCCGTAACTGGGATCCTATTCCTGACAGGAACGGGGACCCAGTTATTTCCCCCATTGAAACGCATTGAAAATCATAGTAAATAAATGGGGTGCTGTCCAATAAATAATTTTGATAGCCACCTTGGGACTTCTGTTTCACGTTAGGCATTTGTTTCGAAGTTTCTAAGTGCAATCTCAGTGCCTCATGACCGGCATTCCGTTGCACAATTTTGTTTTGATTGACAACAGGGTAGGTCGGTCTACTTCCGGGGAAGAATAAAGGCTAGAATTTAGGCAATTTACTCTATGTACCGACGCCAGATTACATTTAAATCAATCAAAATTTTTACAGAAATTCAAGCTAGAAAGCCTACCCATTCAAATAAATCTACATTCAGTTACAGAACTTGTGTAATAATAAAACTACACCATTTTAAATAAAAGTTATATTTTTTTTTTAAGAACTACATTCGTGGGTACCGGACTGGTTGCCGTAACTGGGATCCTATTCCTGACAGGAACGGGGACCCAGTTATTTCCCCCATTGAAACGCATTGAAAATCATAGTAAATAAATGGGGTGCTGTCCAATAAATAATTTTGATAGCCACCTTGGGACTTCTGTTTCACGTTAGGCATTTGTTTCGAAGTTTCTAAGTGCAATCTCAGTGCCTCATGACCGGCATTCCGTTGCACAATTTTGTTTTGATTGACAACAGGGTAGGTCGGTCTACTTCCGGGGAAGAATAAAGGCTAGAATTTAGGCAATTTACTCTATGTACCGACGCCAGATTACATTTAAATCAATCAAAATTTTTACAGAAATTCAAGCTAGAAAGCCTACCCATTCAAATAAATCTACATTCAGTTACAGAACTTGTGTAATAATAAAACTACACCATTTTAAATAAAAGTTATATTTTTTTTTTAAGAACTACATTCGTGGGTACCGGACTGGTTGCCGTAACTGGGATCCTATTCCTGACAGGAACGGGGACCCAGTTATTTCCCCCATTGAAACGCATTGAAAATCATAGTAAATAAATGGGGTGCTGTCCAATAAATAATTTTGATAGCCACCTTGGGACTTCTGTTTCACGTTAGGCATTTGTTTCGAAGTTTCTAAGTGCAATCTCAGTGCCTCATGACCGGCATTCCGTTGCACAATTTTGTTTTGATTGACAACAGGGTAGGTCGGTCTACTTCCGGGGAAGAATAAAGGCTAGAATTTAGGCAATTTACTCTATGTACCGACGCCAGATTACATTTAAATCAATCAAAATTTTTACAGAAATTCAAGCTAGAAAGCCTACCCATTCAAATAAATCTACATTCAGTTACAGAACTTGTGTAATAATAAAACTACACCATTTTAAATAAAAGTTATATTTTTTTTTTAAGAACTACATTCGTGGGTACCGGACTGGTTGCCGTAACTGGGATCCTATTCCTGTCAGACTTTAATTTTTTTTCCAGACTTTAAACTGCACTTTTAAAATAAAGATATACATCTCAGTAGTTATTGTGCAAAGTTTCAATAGATTTGATCCAACAGTTACAGAGTTATTGATCCTTATCTATGACATCTCAAATACCAGAAAATTGATCGGATAAAATCATAAATTCATGAAGAAAATATGCTTAAAATCAGCAAAACTTTTTTATTTTAAAAGATATTTACATTCTGTAAATTGCACATGGTAGATAAAATCATTTTTGATATGGAAATCTAGTTAAAAAAGAAATTCTGCTGAAAAAAAATTAATTATAATTATTTTTTTAATTAAAAAAAAAATCTTATAAGAATTACATATGCAAAGAAGCATACCCCATAACAAGGGTATAAATCATGAGACTAGTCTTCAAACAGTCAGCTAAGTTCATTTAATATACAATGGAAAAGGCTAGATGCAGAGAAGTTCTCACTTGTAGCTAAAACCAGTCAAGACGGCACCTCCTACAGTTTAACAAATGTCGAGGGAAATCCTGGATCTGCCTGAATGCTTAATGCTACTGTGCGTTGTTATACTTGTGACTGCTCTAAATGTCCCACTAGTTCATACGTGTGTGGTGGTGGACACTCAAACTGTTGGTGGCTCATAGGAGATCCATGTACTTGGGTCCAAACAAGTTAACCAACCTGAATATGGATAACAAAGACAAGTTAATAATGCAGGAACTTTTAAAAAATGAAACTTAGCGAAGAAGCAATAATGAAAATGAAATATAATCATAACACTCAAAAAGGTGAATCTGTTAACAGAGCACTAAGTGTTTCCTTACCAAAGAATATGAACTTTTCTAGAAATTTGAAGGGAGGGAGGGAGGGCATCATCAATAATTCACACTTTGAATAATGGTACAGCTTATTCCTTGTGACAAAAAGCAGAATGTATTGGTTTTAAAATCTCAAAAGGTTCATTAAAACACTTCGACCAGATGTAAAGGGAGTGTGAACGGAACAAAGTAAACCAAAATACTCCAGAAAGGAAAAAGAAAAATTTACAACGCACCGGACAGAAGACTAAGGTTCATGTGGAAGAAAAGGATCGAAGTAAACGTACAGATAGATATAAAAAAGGGCAACCTGATCCAAAACTTGATGCTGCATTTGTAAAAGCATAATGGACAATCATTCATATGGTAGAGTAATACCTGCTAAGAAGAATATACATACCAGAAGCTGTTCTTCAAAAGTTCCAAAATCAAGGAAGATATAGCTGCATTCATCTACTGCTGAAAAAGATACAGACAAAATTAACGGTCCTTTTAAGGACCACCAAAATCTTTAAAAAGGAGTCTAAAATTGTTGTACATTCAGTTAAAATTGTTTATATAAGCTATAGCCCTACCCCTTATATATCTTCAAAAAAAATCCAGGCCCAAATCTTTAAAATTGGAGAGCCCCTGGCAAAATTTTCTGAGTTTACAAAATATTCTGTCGTTATTTATGTGATGCGGCTCTTCAGTAATGTGAGCCGCATTCCCACACAAACTTTTATGACACATAAAATGGCATAAAGTGTTTTATTTAATTTTTAAAACTTATCAAAAACTAATTAAAAACCATAAAACTGAATCTATGGGCTTTTTTCTTTTTCCAGGTCCCAGAAATAGGATACTGGAAAGAAATAAGCCCATATTTTCCATCTTTTGTTGTCCCCTGATCCCATATAAGACATTTGTTATTTCTTGCCAGGTGGCTCTTTTCTAATATTCTTTGCTGATATTTTTCGAAAAATCCCTCCATTTTAACTTACAAGTGTATGAATACATAATACCATCAAAATGACCTTACTGTAACCCCTTTTGAAACTTTAAATTGAAAAACAAACTTTTAAAAAATTTCATAAATTTAAATTTCAATTTAATTTAAAAAGTTTAATTCAAATTTTAAAAATAATTACACCATTGTTTTCCTTATTGAATTTTGAAGTTGCTGGCCAAATTTCATCTATGTAACTCCACAAATAAGCTTACAATTGCAGATTGAAGTGTTCAAAATATGCCCTCTGACAGGAACGGGGACCCAGTTATTTCCCCCATTGAAACGCATTGAAAATCATAGTAAATAAATGGGGTGCTGTCCAATAAATAATTTTGATAGCCACCTTGGGACTTCTGTTTCACGTTAGGCATTTGTTTCGAAGTTTCTAAGTGCAATCTCAGTGCCTCATGACCGGCATTCCGTTGCACAATTTTGTTTTGATTGACAACAGGGTAGGTCGGTCTACTTCCGGGGAAGAATAAAGGCTAGAATTTAGGCAATTTACTCTATGTACCGACGCCAGATTACATTTAAATCAATCAAAATTTTTACAGAAATTCAAGCTAGAAAGCCTACCCATTCAAATAAATCTACATTCAGTTACAGAACTTGTGTAATAATAAAACTACACCATTTTAAATAAAAGTTATATTTTTTTTTTAAGAACTACATTCGTGGGTACCGGACTGGTTGCCGTAACTGGGATCCTATTCCTGTCAGACTTTAATTTTTTTTCCAGACTTTAAACTGCACTTTTAAAATAAAGATATACATCTCAGTAGTTATTGTGCAAAGTTTCAATAGATTTGATCCAACAGTTACAGAGTTATTGATCCTTATCTATGACATCTCAAATACCAGAAAATTGATCGGATAAAATCATAAATTCATGAAGAAAATATGCTTAAAATCAGCAAAACTTTTTTATTTTAAAAGATATTTACATTCTGTAAATTGCACATGGTAGATAAAATCATTTTTGATATGGAAATCTAGTTAAAAAAGAAATTCTGCTGAAAAAAAATTAATTATAATTATTTTTTTAATTAAAAAAAAAATCTTATAAGAATTACATATGCAAAGAAGCATACCCCATAACAAGGGTATAAATCATGAGACTAGTCTTCAAACAGTCAGCTAAGTTCATTTAATATACAATGGAAAAGGCTAGATGCAGAGAAGTTCTCACTTGTAGCTAAAACCAGTCAAGACGGCACCTCCTACAGTTTAACAAATGTCGAGGGAAATCCTGGATCTGCCTGAATGCTTAATGCTACTGTGCGTTGTTATACTTGTGACTGCTCTAAATGTCCCACTAGTTCATACGTGTGTGGTGGTGGACACTCAAACTGTTGGTGGCTCATAGGAGATCCATGTACTTGGGTCCAAACAAGTTAACCAACCTGAATATGGATAACAAAGACAAGTTAATAATGCAGGAACTTTTAAAAAATGAAACTTAGCGAAGAAGCAATAATGAAAATGAAATATAATCATAACACTCAAAAAGGTGAATCTGTTAACAGAGCACTAAGTGTTTCCTTACCAAAGAATATGAACTTTTCTAGAAATTTGAAGGGAGGGAGGGAGGGCATCATCAATAATTCACACTTTGAATAATGGTACAGCTTATTCCTTGTGACAAAAAGCAGAATGTATTGGTTTTAAAATCTCAAAAGGTTCATTAAAACACTTCGACCAGATGTAAAGGGAGTGTGAACGGAACAAAGTAAACCAAAATACTCCAGAAAGGAAAAAGAAAAATTTACAACGCACCGGACAGAAGACTAAGGTTCATGTGGAAGAAAAGGATCGAAGTAAACGTACAGATAGATATAAAAAAGGGCAACCTGATCCAAAACTTGATGCTGCATTTGTAAAAGCATAATGGACAATCATTCATATGGTAGAGTAATACCTGCTAAGAAGAATATACATACCAGAAGCTGTTCTTCAAAAGTTCCAAAATCAAGGAAGATATAGCTGCATTCATCTACTGCTGAAAAAGATACAGACAAAATTAACGGTCCTTTTAAGGACCACCAAAATCTTTAAAAAGGAGTCTAAAATTGTTGTACATTCAGTTAAAATTGTTTATATAAGCTATAGCCCTACCCCTTATATATCTTCAAAAAAAATCCAGGCCCAAATCTTTAAAATTGGAGAGCCCCTGGCAAAATTTTCTGAGTTTACAAAATATTCTGTCGTTATTTATGTGATGCGGCTCTTCAGTAATGTGAGCCGCATTCCCACACAAACTTTTATGACACATAAAATGGCATAAAGTGTTTTATTTAATTTTTAAAACTTATCAAAAACTAATTAAAAACCATAAAACTGAATCTATGGGCTTTTTTCTTTTTCCAGGTCCCAGAAATAGGATACTGGAAAGAAATAAGCCCATATTTTCCATCTTTTGTTGTCCCCTGATCCCATATAAGACATTTGTTATTTCTTGCCAGGTGGCTCTTTTCTAATATTCTTTGCTGATATTTTTCGAAAAATCCCTCCATTTTAACTTACAAGTGTATGAATACATAATACCATCAAAATGACCTTACTGTAACCCCTTTTGAAACTTTAAATTGAAAAACAAACTTTTTAAAAATTTCATAAATTTAAATTTCAATTTAATTTAAAAAGTTTAATTCAAATTTTAAAAATAATTACACCATTGTTTTCCTTATTGAATTTTGAAGTTGCTGGCCAAATTTCATCTATGTAACTCCACAAATAAGCTTACAATTGCAGATTGAAGTGTTCAAAATATGCCCTCTGACAGGAACGGGGACCCAGTTATTTCCCCCATTGAAACGCATTGAAAATCATAGTAAATAAATGGGGTGCTGTCCAATAAATAATTTTGATAGCCACCTTGGGACTTCTGTTTCACGTTAGGCATTTGTTTCGAAGTTTCTAAGTGCAATCTCAGTGCCTCATGACCGGCATTCCGTTGCACAATTTTGTTTTGATTGACAACAGGGTAGGTCGGTCTACTTCCGGGGAAGAATAAAGGCTAGAATTTAGGCAATTTACTCTATGTACCGACGCCAGATTACATTTAAATCAATCAAAATTTTTACAGAAATTCAAGCTAGAAAGCCTACCCATTCAAATAAATCTACATTCAGTTACAGAACTTGTGTAATAATAAAACTACACCATTTTAAATAAAAGTTATATTTTTTTTTTAAGAACTACATTCGTGGGTACCGGACTGGTTGCCGTAACTGGGATCCTATTCCTGTCAGACTTTAATTTTTTTTCCAGACTTTAAACTGCACTTTTAAAATAAAGATATACATCTCAGTAGTTATTGTGCAAAGTTTCAATAGATTTGATCCAACAGTTACAGAGTTATTGATCCTTATCTATGACATCTCAAATACCAGAAAATTGATCGGATAAAATCATAAATTCATGAAGAAAATATGCTTAAAATCAGCAAAACTTTTTTATTTTAAAAGATATTTACATTCTGTAAATTGCACATGGTAGATAAAATCATTTTTGATATGGAAATCTAGTTAAAAAAGAAATTCTGCTGAAAAAAAATTAATTATAATTATTTTTTTAATTAAAAAAAAAATCTTATAAGAATTACATATGCAAAGAAGCATACCCCATAACAAGGGTATAAATCATGAGACTAGTCTTCAAACAGTCAGCTAAGTTCATTTAATATACAATGGAAAAGGCTAGATGCAGAGAAGTTCTCACTTGTAGCTAAAACCAGTCAAGACGGCACCTCCTACAGTTTAACAAATGTCGAGGGAAATCCTGGATCTGCCTGAATGCTTAATGCTACTGTGCGTTGTTATACTTGTGACTGCTCTAAATGTCCCACTAGTTCATACGTGTGTGGTGGTGGACACTCAAACTGTTGGTGGCTCATAGGAGATCCATGTACTTGGGTCCAAACAAGTTAACCAACCTGAATATGGATAACAAAGACAAGTTAATAATGCAGGAACTTTTAAAAAATGAAACTTAGCGAAGAAGCAATAATGAAAATGAAATATAATCATAACACTCAAAAAGGTGAATCTGTTAACAGAGCACTAAGTGTTTCCTTACCAAAGAATATGAACTTTTCTAGAAATTTGAAGGGAGGGAGGGAGGGCATCATCAATAATTCACACTTTGAATAATGGTACAGCTTATTCCTTGTGACAAAAAGCAGAATGTATTGGTTTTAAAATCTCAAAAGGTTCATTAAAACACTTCGACCAGATGTAAAGGGAGTGTGAACGGAACAAAGTAAACCAAAATACTCCAGAAAGGAAAAAGAAAAATTTACAACGCACCGGACAGAAGACTAAGGTTCATGTGGAAGAAAAGGATCGAAGTAAACGTACAGATAGATATAAAAAAGGGCAACCTGATCCAAAACTTGATGCTGCATTTGTAAAAGCATAATGGACAATCATTCATATGGTAGAGTAATACCTGCTAAGAAGAATATACATACCAGAAGCTGTTCTTCAAAAGTTCCAAAATCAAGGAAGATATAGCTGCATTCATCTACTGCTGAAAAAGATACAGACAAAATTAACGGTCCTTTTAAGGACCACCAAAATCTTTAAAAAGGAGTCTAAAATTGTTGTACATTCAGTTAAAATTGTTTATATAAGCTATAGCCCTACCCCTTATATATCTTCAAAAAAAATCCAGGCCCAAATCTTTAAAATTGGAGAGCCCCTGGCAAAATTTTCTGAGTTTACAAAATATTCTGTCGTTATTTATGTGATGCGGCTCTTCAGTAATGTGAGCCGCATTCCCACACAAACTTTTATGACACATAAAATGGCATAAAGTGTTTTATTTAATTTTTAAAACTTATCAAAAACTAATTAAAAACCATAAAACTGAATCTATGGGCTTTTTTCTTTTTCCAGGTCCCAGAAATAGGATACTGGAAAGAAATAAGCCCATATTTTCCATCTTTTGTTGTCCCCTGATCCCATATAAGACATTTGTTATTTCTTGCCAGGTGGCTCTTTTCTAATATTCTTTGCTGATATTTTTCGAAAAATCCCTCCATTTTAACTTACAAGTGTATGAATACATAATACCATCAAAATGACCTTACTGTAACCCCTTTTGAAACTTTAAATTGAAAAACAAACTTTTTAAAAATTTCATAAATTTAAATTTCAATTTAATTTAAAAAGTTTAATTCAAATTTTAAAAATAATTACACCATTGTTTTCCTTATTGAATTTTGAAGTTGCTGGCCAAATTTCATCTATGTAACTCCACAAATAAGCTTACAATTGCAGATTGAAGTGTTCAAAATATGCCCTCTGACAGGAACGGGGACCCAGTTATTTCCCCCATTGAAACGCATTGAAAATCATAGTAAATAAATGGGGTGCTGTCCAATAAATAATTTTGATAGCCACCTTGGGACTTCTGTTTCACGTTAGGCATTTGTTTCGAAGTTTCTAAGTGCAATCTCAGTGCCTCATGACCGGCATTCCGTTGCACAATTTTGTTTTGATTGACAACAGGGTAGGTCGGTCTACTTCCGGGGAAGAATAAAGGCTAGAATTTAGGCAATTTACTCTATGTACCGACGCCAGATTACATTTAAATCAATCAAAATTTTTACAGAAATTCAAGCTAGAAAGCCTACCCATTCAAATAAATCTACATTCAGTTACAGAACTTGTGTAATAATAAAACTACACCATTTTAAATAAAAGTTATATTTTTTTTTTAAGAACTACATTCGTGGGTACCGGACTGGTTGCCGTAACTGGGATCCTATTCCTGTCAGACTTTAATTTTTTTTCCAGACTTTAAACTGCACTTTTAAAATAAAGATATACATCTCAGTAGTTATTGTGCAAAGTTTCAATAGATTTGATCCAACAGTTACAGAGTTATTGATCCTTATCTATGACATCTCAAATACCAGAAAATTGATCGGATAAAATCATAAATTCATGAAGAAAATATGCTTAAAATCAGCAAAACTTTTTTATTTTAAAAGATATTTACATTCTGTAAATTGCACATGGTAGATAAAATCATTTTTGATATGGAAATCTAGTTAAAAAAGAAATTCTGCTGAAAAAAAATTAATTATAATTATTTTTTTAATTAAAAAAAAAATCTTATAAGAATTACATATGCAAAGAAGCATACCCCATAACAAGGGTATAAATCATGAGACTAGTCTTCAAACAGTCAGCTAAGTTCATTTAATATACAATGGAAAAGGCTAGATGCAGAGAAGTTCTCACTTGTAGCTAAAACCAGTCAAGACGGCACCTCCTACAGTTTAACAAATGTCGAGGGAAATCCTGGATCTGCCTGAATGCTTAATGCTACTGTGCGTTGTTATACTTGTGACTGCTCTAAATGTCCCACTAGTTCATACGTGTGTGGTGGTGGACACTCAAACTGTTGGTGGCTCATAGGAGATCCATGTACTTGGGTCCAAACAAGTTAACCAACCTGAATATGGATAACAAAGACAAGTTAATAATGCAGGAACTTTTAAAAAATGAAACTTAGCGAAGAAGCAATAATGAAAATGAAATATAATCATAACACTCAAAAAGGTGAATCTGTTAACAGAGCACTAAGTGTTTCCTTACCAAAGAATATGAACTTTTCTAGAAATTTGAAGGGAGGGAGGGAGGGCATCATCAATAATTCACACTTTGAATAATGGTACAGCTTATTCCTTGTGACAAAAAGCAGAATGTATTGGTTTTAAAATCTCAAAAGGTTCATTAAAACACTTCGACCAGATGTAAAGGGAGTGTGAACGGAACAAAGTAAACCAAAATACTCCAGAAAGGAAAAAGAAAAATTTACAACGCACCGGACAGAAGACTAAGGTTCATGTGGAAGAAAAGGATCGAAGTAAACGTACAGATAGATATAAAAAAGGGCAACCTGATCCAAAACTTGATGCTGCATTTGTAAAAGCATAATGGACAATCATTCATATGGTAGAGTAATACCTGCTAAGAAGAATATACATACCAGAAGCTGTTCTTCAAAAGTTCCAAAATCAAGGAAGATATAGCTGCATTCATCTACTGCTGAAAAAGATACAGACAAAATTAACGGTCCTTTTAAGGACCACCAAAATCTTTAAAAAGGAGTCTAAAATTGTTGTACATTCAGTTAAAATTGTTTATATAAGCTATAGCCCTACCCCTTATATATCTTCAAAAAAAATCCAGGCCCAAATCTTTAAAATTGGAGAGCCCCTGGCAAAATTTTCTGAGTTTACAAAATATTCTGTCGTTATTTATGTGATGCGGCTCTTCAGTAATGTGAGCCGCATTCCCACACAAACTTTTATGACACATAAAATGGCATAAAGTGTTTTATTTAATTTTTAAAACTTATCAAAAACTAATTAAAAACCATAAAACTGAATCTATGGGCTTTTTTCTTTTTCCAGGTCCCAGAAATAGGATACTGGAAAGAAATAAGCCCATATTTTCCATCTTTTGTTGTCCCCTGATCCCATATAAGACATTTGTTATTTCTTGCCAGGTGGCTCTTTTCTAATATTCTTTGCTGATATTTTTCGAAAAATCCCTCCATTTTAACTTACAAGTGTATGAATACATAATACCATCAAAATGACCTTACTGTAACCCCTTTTGAAACTTTAAATTGAAAAACAAACTTTTTAAAAATTTCATAAATTTAAATTTCAATTTAATTTAAAAAGTTTAATTCAAATTTTAAAAATAATTACACCATTGTTTTCCTTATTGAATTTTGAAGTTGCTGGCCAAATTTCATCTATGTAACTCCACAAATAAGCTTACAATTGCAGATTGAAGTGTTCAAAATATGCCCTCTGACAGGAACGGGGACCCAGTTATTTCCCCCATTGAAACGCATTGAAAATCATAGTAAATAAATGGGGTGCTGTCCAATAAATAATTTTGATAGCCACCTTGGGACTTCTGTTTCACGTTAGGCATTTGTTTCGAAGTTTCTAAGTGCAATCTCAGTGCCTCATGACCGGCATTCCGTTGCACAATTTTGTTTTGATTGACAACAGGGTAGGTCGGTCTACTTCCGGGGAAGAATAAAGGCTAGAATTTAGGCAATTTACTCTATGTACCGACGCCAGATTACATTTAAATCAATCAAACTTTTTACAGAAATTCAAGCTAGAAAGCCTACCCATTCAAATAAATCTACATTCAGTTACAGAACTTGTGTAATAATAAAACTACACCATTTTAAATAAAAGTTATATTTTTTTTTTAAGAACTACATTCGTGGGTACCGGACTGGTTGCCGTAACTGGGATCCTATTCCTGTCAGACTTTAATTTTTTTTCCAGACTTTAAACTGCACTTTTAAAATAAAGATATACATCTCAGTAGTTATTGTGCAAAGTTTCAATAGATTTGATCCAACAGTTACAGAGTTATTGATCCTTATCTATGACATCTCAAATACCAGAAAATTGATCGGATAAAATCATAAATTCATGAAGAAAATATGCTTAAAATCAGCAAAACTTTTTTATTTTAAAAGATATTTACATTCTGTAAATTGCACATGGTAGATAAAATCATTTTTGATATGGAAATCTAGTTAAAAAAGAAATTCTGCTGAAAAAAAATTAATTATAATTATTTTTTTAATTAAAAAAAAAATCTTATAAGAATTACATATGCAAAGAAGCATACCCCATAACAAGGGTATAAATCATGAGACTAGTCTTCAAACAGTCAGCTAAGTTCATTTAATATACAATGGAAAAGGCTAGATGCAGAGAAGTTCTCACTTGTAGCTAAAACCAGTCAAGACGGCACCTCCTACAGTTTAACAAATGTCGAGGGAAATCCTGGATCTGCCTGAATGCTTAATGCTACTGTGCGTTGTTATACTTGTGACTGCTCTAAATGTCCCACTAGTTCATACGTGTGTGGTGGTGGACACTCAAACTGTTGGTGGCTCATAGGAGATCCATGTACTTGGGTCCAAACAAGTTAACCAACCTGAATATGGATAACAAAGACAAGTTAATAATGCAGGAACTTTTAAAAAATGAAACTTAGCGAAGAAGCAATAATGAAAATGAAATATAATCATAACACTCAAAAAGGTGAATCTGTTAACAGAGCACTAAGTGTTTCCTTACCAAAGAATATGAACTTTTCTAGAAATTTGAAGGGAGGGAGGGAGGGCATCATCAATAATTCACACTTTGAATAATGGTACAGCTTATTCCTTGTGACAAAAAGCAGAATGTATTGGTTTTAAAATCTCAAAAGGTTCATTAAAACACTTCGACCAGATGTAAAGGGAGTGTGAACGGAACAAAGTAAACCAAAATACTCCAGAAAGGAAAAAGAAAAATTTACAACGCACCGGACAGAAGACTAAGGTTCATGTGGAAGAAAAGGATCGAAGTAAACGTACAGATAGATATAAAAAAGGGCAACCTGATCCAAAACTTGATGCTGCATTTGTAAAAGCATAATGGACAATCATTCATATGGTAGAGTAATACCTGCTAAGAAGAATATACATACCAGAAGCTGTTCTTCAAAAGTTCCAAAATCAAGGAAGATATAGCTGCATTCATCTACTGCTGAAAAAGATACAGACAAAATTAACGGTCCTTTTAAGGACCACCAAAATCTTTAAAAAGGAGTCTAAAATTGTTGTACATTCAGTTAAAATTGTTTATATAAGCTATAGCCCTACCCCTTATATATCTTCAAAAAAAATCCAGGCCCAAATCTTTAAAATTGGAGAGCCCCTGGCAAAATTTTCTGAGTTTACAAAATATTCTGTCGTTATTTATGTGATGCGGCTCTTCAGTAATGTGAGCCGCATTCCCACACAAACTTTTATGACACATAAAATGGCATAAAGTGTTTTATTTAATTTTTAAAACTTATCAAAAACTAATTAAAAACCATAAAACTGAATCTATGGGCTTTTTTCTTTTTCCAGGTCCCAGAAATAGGATACTGGAAAGAAATAAGCCCATATTTTCCATCTTTTGTTGTCCCCTGATCCCATATAAGACATTTGTTATTTCTTGCCAGGTGGCTCTTTTCTAATATTCTTTGCTGATATTTTTCGAAAAATCCCTCCATTTTAACTTACAAGTGTATGAATACATAATACCATCAAAATGACCTTACTGTAACCCCTTTTGAAACTTTAAATTGAAAAACAAACTTTTTAAAAATTTCATAAATTTAAATTTCAATTTAATTTAAAAAGTTTAATTCAAATTTTAAAAATAATTACACCATTGTTTTCCTTATTGAATTTTGAAGTTGCTGGCCAAATTTCATCTATGTAACTCCACAAATAAGCTTACAATTGCAGATTGAAGTGTTCAAAATATGCCCTCTGACAGGAACGGGGACCCAGTTATTTCCCCCATTGAAACGCATTGAAAATCATAGTAAATAAATGGGGTGCTGTCCAATAAATAATTTTGATAGCCACCTTGGGACTTCTGTTTCACGTTAGGCATTTGTTTCGAAGTTTCTAAGTGCAATCTCAGTGCCTCATGACCGGCATTCCGTTGCACAATTTTGTTTTGATTGACAACAGGGTAGGTCGGTCTACTTCCGGGGAAGAATAAAGGCTAGAATTTAGGCAATTTACTCTATGTACCGACGCCAGATTACATTTAAATCAATCAAAATTTTTACAGAAATTCAAGCTAGAAAGCCTACCCATTCAAATAAATCTACATTCAGTTACAGAACTTGTGTAATAATAAAACTACACCATTTTAAATAAAAGTTATATTTTTTTTTTAAGAACTACATTCGTGGGTACCGGACTGGTTGCCGTAACTGGGATCCTATTCCTGTCAGACTTTAATTTTTTTTCCAGACTTTAAACTGCACTTTTAAAATAAAGATATACATCTCAGTAGTTATTGTGCAAAGTTTCAATAGATTTGATCCAACAGTTACAGAGTTATTGATCCTTATCTATGACATCTCAAATACCAGAAAATTGATCGGATAAAATCATAAATTCATGAAGAAAATATGCTTAAAATCAGCAAAACTTTTTTATTTTAAAAGATATTTACATTCTGTAAATTGCACATGGTAGATAAAATCATTTTTGATATGGAAATCTAGTTAAAAAAGAAATTCTGCTGAAAAAAAATTAATTATAATTATTTTTTTAATTAAAAAAAAAATCTTATAAGAATTACATATGCAAAGAAGCATACCCCATAACAAGGGTATAAATCATGAGACTAGTCTTCAAACAGTCAGCTAAGTTCATTTAATATACAATGGAAAAGGCTAGATGCAGAGAAGTTCTCACTTGTAGCTAAAACCAGTCAAGACGGCACCTCCTACAGTTTAACAAATGTCGAGGGAAATCCTGGATCTGCCTGAATGCTTAATGCTACTGTGCGTTGTTATACTTGTGACTGCTCTAAATGTCCCACTAGTTCATACGTGTGTGGTGGTGGACACTCAAACTGTTGGTGGCTCATAGGAGATCCATGTACTTGGGTCCAAACAAGTTAACCAACCTGAATATGGATAACAAAGACAAGTTAATAATGCAGGAACTTTTAAAAAATGAAACTTAGCGAAGAAGCAATAATGAAAATGAAATATAATCATAACACTCAAAAAGGTGAATCTGTTAACAGAGCACTAAGTGTTTCCTTACCAAAGAATATGAACTTTTCTAGAAATTTGAAGGGAGGGAGGGAGGGCATCATCAATAATTCACACTTTGAATAATGGTACAGCTTATTCCTTGTGACAAAAAGCAGAATGTATTGGTTTTAAAATCTCAAAAGGTTCATTAAAACACTTCGACCAGATGTAAAGGGAGTGTGAACGGAACAAAGTAAACCAAAATACTCCAGAAAGGAAAAAGAAAAATTTACAACGCACCGGACAGAAGACTAAGGTTCATGTGGAAGAAAAGGATCGAAGTAAACGTACAGATAGATATAAAAAAGGGCAACCTGATCCAAAACTTGATGCTGCATTTGTAAAAGCATAATGGACAATCATTCATATGGTAGAGTAATACCTGCTAAGAAGAATATACATACCAGAAGCTGTTCTTCAAAAGTTCCAAAATCAAGGAAGATATAGCTGCATTCATCTACTGCTGAAAAAGATACAGACAAAATTAACGGTCCTTTTAAGGACCACCAAAATCTTTAAAAAGGAGTCTAAAATTGTTGTACATTCAGTTAAAATTGTTTATATAAGCTATAGCCCTACCCCTTATATATCTTCAAAAAAAATCCAGGCCCAAATCTTTAAAATTGGAGAGCCCCTGGCAAAATTTTCTGAGTTTACAAAATATTCTGTCGTTATTTATGTGATGCGGCTCTTCAGTAATGTGAGCCGCATTCCCACACAAACTTTTATGACACATAAAATGGCATAAAGTGTTTTATTTAATTTTTAAAACTTATCAAAAACTAATTAAAAACCATAAAACTGAATCTATGGGCTTTTTTCTTTTTCCAGGTCCCAGAAATAGGATACTGGAAAGAAATAAGCCCATATTTTCCATCTTTTGTTGTCCCCTGATCCCATATAAGACATTTGTTATTTCTTGCCAGGTGGCTCTTTTCTAATATTCTTTGCTGATATTTTTCGAAAAATCCCTCCATTTTAACTTACAAGTGTATGAATACATAATACCATCAAAATGACCTTACTGTAACCCCTTTTGAAACTTTAAATTGAAAAACAAACTTTTTAAAAATTTCATAAATTTAAATTTCAATTTAATTTAAAAAGTTTAATTCAAATTTTAAAAATAATTACACCATTGTTTTCCTTATTGAATTTTGAAGTTGCTGGCCAAATTTCATCTATGTAACTCCACAAATAAGCTTACAATTGCAGATTGAAGTGTTCAAAATATGCCCTCTGACAGGAACGGGGACCCAGTTATTTCCCCCATTGAAACGCATTGAAAATCATAGTAAATAAATGGGGTGCTGTCCAATAAATAATTTTGATAGCCACCTTGGGACTTCTGTTTCACGTTAGGCATTTGTTTCGAAGTTTCTAAGTGCAATCTCAGTGCCTCATGACCGGCATTCCGTTGCACAATTTTGTTTTGATTGACAACAGGGTAGGTCGGTCTACTTCCGGGGAAGAATAAAGGCTAGAATTTAGGCAATTTACTCTATGTACCGACGCCAGATTACATTTAAATCAATCAAAATTTTTACAGAAATTCAAGCTAGAAAGCCTACCCATTCAAATAAATCTACATTCAGTTACAGAACTTGTGTAATAATAAAACTACACCATTTTAAATAAAAGTTATATTTTTTTTTTAAGAACTACATTCGTGGGTACCGGACTGGTTGCCGTAACTGGGATCCTATTCCTGTCAGACTTTAATTTTTTTTCCAGACTTTAAACTGCACTTTTAAAATAAAGATATACATCTCAGTAGTTATTGTGCAAAGTTTCAATAGATTTGATCCAACAGTTACAGAGTTATTGATCCTTATCTATGACATCTCAAATACCAGAAAATTGATCGGATAAAATCATAAATTCATGAAGAAAATATGCTTAAAATCAGCAAAACTTTTTTATTTTAAAAGATATTTACATTCTGTAAATTGCACATGGTAGATAAAATCATTTTTGATATGGAAATCTAGTTAAAAAAGAAATTCTGCTGAAAAAAAATTAATTATAATTATTTTTTTAATTAAAAAAAAAATCTTATAAGAATTACATATGCAAAGAAGCATACCCCATAACAAGGGTATAAATCATGAGACTAGTCTTCAAACAGTCAGCTAAGTTCATTTAATATACAATGGAAAAGGCTAGATGCAGAGAAGTTCTCACTTGTAGCTAAAACCAGTCAAGACGGCACCTCCTACAGTTTAACAAATGTCGAGGGAAATCCTGGATCTGCCTGAATGCTTAATGCTACTGTGCGTTGTTATACTTGTGACTGCTCTAAATGTCCCACTAGTTCATACGTGTGTGGTGGTGGACACTCAAACTGTTGGTGGCTCATAGGAGATCCATGTACTTGGGTCCAAACAAGTTAACCAACCTGAATATGGATAACAAAGACAAGTTAATAATGCAGGAACTTTTAAAAAATGAAACTTAGCGAAGAAGCAATAATGAAAATGAAATATAATCATAACACTCAAAAAGGTGAATCTGTTAACAGAGCACTAAGTGTTTCCTTACCAAAGAATATGAACTTTTCTAGAAATTTGAAGGGAGGGAGGGAGGGCATCATCAATAATTCACACTTTGAATAATGGTACAGCTTATTCCTTGTGACAAAAAGCAGAATGTATTGGTTTTAAAATCTCAAAAGGTTCATTAAAACACTTCGACCAGATGTAAAGGGAGTGTGAACGGAACAAAGTAAACCAAAATACTCCAGAAAGGAAAAAGAAAAATTTACAACGCACCGGACAGAAGACTAAGGTTCATGTGGAAGAAAAGGATCGAAGTAAACGTACAGATAGATATAAAAAAGGGCAACCTGATCCAAAACTTGATGCTGCATTTGTAAAAGCATAATGGACAATCATTCATATGGTAGAGTAATACCTGCTAAGAAGAATATACATACCAGAAGCTGTTCTTCAAAAGTTCCAAAATCAAGGAAGATATAGCTGCATTCATCTACTGCTGAAAAAGATACAGACAAAATTAACGGTCCTTTTAAGGACCACCAAAATCTTTAAAAAGGAGTCTAAAATTGTTGTACATTCAGTTAAAATTGTTTATATAAGCTATAGCCCTACCCCTTATATATCTTCAAAAAAAATCCAGGCCCAAATCTTTAAAATTGGAGAGCCCCTGGCAAAATTTTCTGAGTTTACAAAATATTCTGTCGTTATTTATGTGATGCGGCTCTTCAGTAATGTGAGCCGCATTCCCACACAAACTTTTATGACACATAAAATGGCATAAAGTGTTTTATTTAATTTTTAAAACTTATCAAAAACTAATTAAAAACCATAAAACTGAATCTATGGGCTTTTTTCTTTTTCCAGGTCCCAGAAATAGGATACTGGAAAGAAATAAGCCCATATTTTCCATCTTTTGTTGTCCCCTGATCCCATATAAGACATTTGTTATTTCTTGCCAGGTGGCTCTTTTCTAATATTCTTTGCTGATATTTTTCGAAAAATCCCTCCATTTTAACTTACAAGTGTATGAATACATAATACCATCAAAATGACCTTACTGTAACCCCTTTTGAAACTTTAAATTGAAAAACAAACTTTTTAAAAATTTCATAAATTTAAATTTCAATTTAATTTAAAAAGTTTAATTCAAATTTTAAAAATAATTACACCATTGTTTTCCTTATTGAATTTTGAAGTTGCTGGCCAAATTTCATCTATGTAACTCCACAAATAAGCTTACAATTGCAGATTGAAGTGTTCAAAATATGCCCTCTGACAGGAACGGGGACCCAGTTATTTCCCCCATTGAAACGCATTGAAAATCATAGTAAATAAATGGGGTGCTGTCCAATAAATAATTTTGATAGCCACCTTGGGACTTCTGTTTCACGTTAGGCATTTGTTTCGAAGTTTCTAAGTGCAATCTCAGTGCCTCATGACCGGCATTCCGTTGCACAATTTTGTTTTGATTGACAACAGGGTAGGTCGGTCTACTTCCGGGGAAGAATAAAGGCTAGAATTTAGGCAATTTACTCTATGTACCGACGCCAGATTACATTTAAATCAATCAAAATTTTTACAGAAATTCAAGCTAGAAAGCCTACCCATTCAAATAAATCTACATTCAGTTACAGAACTTGTGTAATAATAAAACTACACCATTTTAAATAAAAGTTATATTTTTTTTTTAAGAACTACATTCGTGGGTACCGGACTGGTTGCCGTAACTGGGATCCTATTCCTGACAGGAACGGGGACCCAGTTATTTCCCCCATTGAAACGCATTGAAAATCATAGTAAATAAATGGGGTGCTGTCCAATAAATAATTTTGATAGCCACCTTGGGACTTCTGTTTCACGTTAGGCATTTGTTTCGAAGTTTCTAAGTGCAATCTCAGTGCCTCATGACCGGCATTCCGTTGCACAATTTTGTTTTGATTGACAACAGGGTAGGTCGGTCTACTTCCGGGGAAGAATAAAGGCTAGAATTTAGGCAATTTACTCTATGTACCGACGCCAGATTACATTTAAATCAATCAAAATTTTTACAGAAATTCAAGCTAGAAAGCCTACCCATTCAAATAAATCTACATTCAGTTACAGAACTTGTGTAATAATAAAACTACACCATTTTAAATAAAAGTTATATTTTTTTTTTAAGAACTACATTCGTGGGTACCGGACTGGTTGCCGTAACTGGGATCCTATTCCTGACAGGAACGGGGACCCAGTTATTTCCCCCATTGAAACGCATTGAAAATCATAGTAAATAAATGGGGTGCTGTCCAATAAATAATTTTGATAGCCACCTTGGGACTTCTGTTTCACGTTAGGCATTTGTTTCGAAGTTTCTAAGTGCAATCTCAGTGCCTCATGACCGGCATTCCGTTGCACAATTTTGTTTTGATTGACAACAGGGTAGGTCGGTCTACTTCCGGGGAAGAATAAAGGCTAGAATTTAGGCAATTTACTCTATGTACCGACGCCAGATTACATTTAAATCAATCAAAATTTTTACAGAAATTCAAGCTAGAAAGCCTACCCATTCAAATAAATCTACATTCAGTTACAGAACTTGTGTAATAATAAAACTACACCATTTTAAATAAAAGTTATATTTTTTTTTTAAGAACTACATTCGTGGGTACCGGACTGGTTGCCGTAACTGGGATCCTATTCCTGACAGGAACGGGGACCCAGTTATTTCCCCCATTGAAACGCATTGAAAATCATAGTAAATAAATGGGGTGCTGTCCAATAAATAATTTTGATAGCCACCTTGGGACTTCTGTTTCACGTTAGGCATTTGTTTCGAAGTTTCTAAGTGCAATCTCAGTGCCTCATGACCGGCATTCCGTTGCACAATTTTGTTTTGATTGACAACAGGGTAGGTCGGTCTACTTCCGGGGAAGAATAAAGGCTAGAATTTAGGCAATTTACTCTATGTACCGACGCCAGATTACATTTAAATCAATCAAAATTTTTACAGAAATTCAAGCTAGAAAGCCTACCCATTCAAATAAATCTACATTCAGTTACAGAACTTGTGTAATAATAAAACTACACCATTTTAAATAAAAGTTATATTTTTTTTTTAAGAACTACATTCGTGGGTACCGGACTGGTTGCCGTAACTGGGATCCTATTCCATTTTATGAATGAAACGAGGTCATGAAACAGATGGGGAAATCGACGTTGATGGGATGTTTTAAGTAATGTGGACAACTCGTTCCCGAGACAAGTCGGACCGAATCCACTCAAACCGTTTAAGAAGACAACTTTGACCGTTTGTCAGATTTACTTAGGGTTTCATAAAATATTAGCCTAACATGTCTAGCGGAGCCATTAATCTTTTGTTTGTGCATTGGGGTCTATTTAGGGGTATTTGGAGGGGCATGAAGAAGGAAGGGGTTTACTATATAACCCTATGGGATTTTATTTTTTTAAATTTTCAAATGACTATTTCTCGAAAACAGTAAGTGATAGACACATGCAGTCTTCAGTAATGAGAACAGGACAATAAAAAAAATCTAGGGTGAGTCCCTGGGGGTCATCCCAACCCACTTCAATTTGAAAATGTACTTTTATCTTGTAAACCGTCGCGATCCCCACCCCTAAACAAAATATATACTTGAATGGGACAATAAAAGAAATCAAATGAAAATAATTTGGTGGAGTCCCAGGTGTCGTCCCACCCCCTCCTGTTTGAGAACTTGGAAATGGTCGAGATCCCCACCCCTAAACCATATATATTCATGTATGGGACAATAAAACAAATCAAATGAAATATAGGGGGAGTCCCTGGGGTCACCCCACCCCCTCCTGTTTGAGAACTTGTAAACGGTCGAGATCCCCACCCTAAACCATATATATTCATGTATGGGACAATATAACAAATCAAATGAAATATATGGGGAGTCCCTGGGGTCACCCCAACCCCTCCTGTTTGAGAACTTGGAAATGGTCGAGATCCCCACCCCTAAACCATATGCATTCATGTATGGGACAATAAAACAAATCAAATGAAATATAGGGGGAGTCCCTGGGGACACCCCACCCCCTCCTGTTTGAGAACTTGTAAACAGTCAAGATCCCCACCCCTTAACCATATATATTCATGTATGGGACAATATAACAAATCAAATGAAATATAGGGGGAGTCCCTGGGGACACCCCACCCCCTCCTGTTTGAGAACTTGTAAACAGTCAAGATCCCCACCCCTAAACCATATATATTCATGTATGGGACAATATAACAAATAAAATGAAACATATGGGGAGTTCCTCGGGTCACCCCACCCCCTTCTGTTTGAGAACTTGGAAATGGTCGAGATCCCCACCCCTAAACCATATATATTCATGTATGGGACAATAAAACAAATCAAATGAAATATTATAGGGGGAGTCCATGGGGACACCCCACCCCTTCTTGTTTGAGAACTTGTAAACAGTCAAGATCCCCACCCCTAAACCATATATATTCATGTATGGGACATCATGTATGGGACAATATAACAAATCAAATGAAATATAGGGGGAGTCCCTGTGGTCACCCCACCCCCTCCTGTTTGAGAACTTGTAAACGGTCGAGATACCCACACCTAATCCATATTTATTCCTGTTCATCATTTCAAAAAGATTTGAATGACATACAGGATCAATCTCCTAGGTGTCACATATGCATATCACTTTACTAGACCAAACCAATATGAACTGGACTTTGCCCAATGTCAGGAGACCATGGGAATGACGAATTATGGGGGCTTTGTTTGGGAGACTTCGTAACGGTATCCTGTTACAATTATTTTCTTGTTTATTATAAAATTTTATTGATGCAAAAAATGAGTCTAGGTTAATTGAATTTACTTTAATTATTTATTAAATTATTTCTGGGCCTATACTAATTTTCATTTATGGCTCATTTTAAAGAAAATATATAAATCTTTCAAGCAGTGTAAAGCCCGAGAATGTTTGACCAACTGTTTTATAATCACCCGTCATTTTATTCCAAATTTGGTATGGAGTAACATCATGCACTTGGGGGTGAAGATGGGGGTAATTTACATTGATATATGAGTTGCTTTTGAAAACCTTGATGAAATATTAATTAATTTGCCTTAATAATCAATTCATTTAATGAACATAAATGTACAATATACGAATGTTTAATGTTTGTTCTTTCAACTCTTAAAAAAAAATTGAAGCAACACTGCCACAGTTTTCATAATTACGTTTGCCTTGGTTTTTGGTTAACTCCCTAAAGCGCTTACAGTGCTTTGATTATGGTTCATTGGTCAATGTTAAGGTTTTGTGTTTTTGTCTGTTTTTCAACTACTATAAGCAATAGGTCAACTATATTTGGTGTATGGAATGATTGTAAGGTGTACATGTCTGTCTGGAAGGTATCATCTGACCATGACCTAATTTTAATGGTTCATTGGTCAATGTTAAGTTTTTAGTGTTTTTGTCTGTTAACTTTTTCAACTACTATAAGCAATAGGTCAACTATATTTGGTGTATGGAATGATTGTAAGGTGTACATGTCTGTCTGGAAGGTATCATCTGACCTTGACCTAATTTTTATGGTTCAATGGTCAATGTTAAGTTTTTGTGTTTTGGTCTGTTTTTCAATTAGCATACGCAATAGGTCAATTATATTTGGTGTATGAAAAAATTGTAAGATGTATATGTCTGTCTGACACAATTTATCTGACCTTGACCTCATTGTCATAGATTTTTAAAAATGTTAGGTTTCTGTAATGCTTTTAGTAAAACCTTTATCTTTAAGACTTTCAACATAAAATCAATGGTCAGTAAAGCAGGCGAGACATTTCAGCATGTGCAGTCTTGTTAATTTAAGGGCAAATTACGTGTCAAAAGTTGGTAGTAGATTATTAAATGGGTGGATACTTTCTGCAAGTCATATACATGTCATAAAGTGATGACATAGATCCAGCTTAACTGGTCAAAGGTTAAGTCCAATGTCTGTAGGTGATGTACCCAAATGGCAAATAGGGACCTCGGAAACAAAGTGGTCTTATTAAACCCCACAGAACAAAGTTCCATAGGGTATAATGTTTTTGACCCGTGCGTCCGTCAGGAGGGGGGTGTGGGGTATGTGAACGTGCTCATTAAAGTTCTTTAATT